>NW_023493980.1:0-78334 GCF_013265735.2 Oncorhynchus mykiss | reverse complement strand
GAAGTCTTATTTTTTTTCATTTGTGTTTAAAAAATGAATTGATCTCATTTTGCACTTTATTAATTTGTAAAAACTCGTCATCATTTTGCTGTCCTCGACTGAACAAGACAGAATGTGAAAGACACAGCAGATGAACTACAGAAGATTTGAACTGAAGCATGGTCAAGATTTTGGAAGACTGTTATGCTCACAAGTAAGCACAAACACTCACATGATGTTCAATCGTTCCAAGCACCATGGACACGTCAATCGATATCTTCACTGTCATTGCTGCAGAAAGCAAAAAAATAACTTTTTGCGTAAGGCTCGTTGGTCTAGGGGTATGATTCTCGCTTAGGGTGCGAGAGGTCCCGGGTTCAAATCCCGGATGAGCCCTTTTGCAGATCCTTGAACAATCTCAGACAGGCAGATCTTGTCGGAATGCCGACTATCACCTCTTGGCGCAGGACAAGGTGGCTGAATGGTTTTGGCGATAGGACTGCAATCTATTTTGATATGCACTTGTTGGTTCAACGTCGCACAACATTTATTATTTTAGATAACCTGCAGAATGTAGGAGCAATTCTGACTTCCAAGTACAAGGATAATGATTCAAATGTAATACACTTGAAATGACATCCAGCCCCTAAAACAAATGAATTCCTCAGGCTCTGCATTGGCCGGGAATCAAACCCGAGTCACTGCTTGGAAGGCAACTATGCTCACCACTATACACCCAATGCTATGTGCAGCTCAGTAGCAACATTGAGACATCGACTCATAATTTGACCGTCATTTTGGGTGGAAAGTGATAATTCACTTTCACGGTTTAGGTGTATGATTATGGCTTTAGGTTGCGAGAGGTCCCTGGTTTGAAAAATCTATCATTTTAATCACTACAGGTTACCTTCCAGATTAGTCCCCGTGACACTTGTTGGAACGTAGGGCAAAACGGAGAACATTGCGACAAGTGGGGTCACATTAGTTTGTAGCCCAAGATTTTGGATTCTACAAACAGAACTTGGCAACATAGACGGTTGTGACTTCAGACGAGTCTCCTGACACTTGTGGGGGATGTAGAGAAAATTGAGAATACCACCTATGTTCGTGAGGGTCTCCTCATTCCAGAGAGTGGTCATATGAATTTGTAGGTCAAACGGTTCGGAAGCTAGAGATGTTTTTGTGAGAAGACCGATTATAGGTATTGTCTCATGGTCTCATTTGACTCAAAATAAATGAGTTCCATTCTTTTGGAAGTCTTATTTTTTCATTTGTTTTTAAAAAATGAATTGATCTCATTTTGCACTTTATTAATTTGTAAAAACTCGTCATCATTTTGCTGTCGCGACTGAACAAGACAGAATGTGAAAGACACAGCAGATGAACTACAGAAGATTTGAACTGAAGCATGGTCAAGATTTTGGAAGACTGTTATGCTCACAAGTAAAGCACAAAACACTCACATGATGTTCAATCGTTCCAAGCACCATGGACACGTCAATCGATATCTTCACTGTCATTGCTGCAGAAAGCAAAAAATAACTTTTGCGTAAGGCTCGTTGGTCTAGGGGTATGATTCTCGCTTAGGGTGCGAGAGGTCCCGGGTTCAAATCCCGGATGAGCCCTTTTGCAGATCCTTGAACAATCTCAGACAGGCAGATCTTGTCGGAATGCCGACTATCACCTCTTGGGCGCAGGACAAGGTGGCTGAATGGTTTTGGCGATAGGACTGCAAATCTATTTTGATATGCACTTGTTGGTTCAACGTCGCACAACATTTATTATTTTAGATAACCTGCAGAATGTAGGAGCAATTCTGACTTCCAAGTACAAGGATAATGATTCAAATGTAATACACTTGAAATGACATCCAGCCCCTAAAACAAATGAATTCCTCAGGCTCTGCATTGGCCGGAATCAAACCCGAGTCAACTGCTTGGAAGAACTATGCTCACCACTATACCACCAATGCTATGTGCAGCTCAGTAGCAACATTGAGACATCGACTCATAATTTGACCGTCATTTTGGTGGAAAGTGATAATTCACTTTCACGGTTTAGGTGTATGATTATGGCTTAGGTTGCGAGAGGTCCCTGGTTGAAAAATCTATCATTTTAATCACTACAGGTTACCTTCAGATTAGTCCCGTGACACTTGTTGGGAACGTAGGGCAAAACGGAGAACATTGCGACAAGTGGGGTCACATTAGTTTGTAGCCCAAGATTTTGGATTCTACAAACAGAACTTGGCAACATAGACGGTTGTGACTTCAGACGAGTCTCCTGACACTTGTGGGGGATGTAGAGAAAAATTGAGAATACCACCATGTTCGTGAGGGTCTCCTCATTCCAGAGAGTGGTCATATGAATTTGTAGGTCAAACGGTTCGGAAGCTAGAGATGTTTTTGTGAGAAGACCGATTATAGGTATTGTCTCATGGTCTCATTTGACTCAAAATAAATGAGTTCCATTCTTTTGGAAGTCTTATTTTTTCATTTGTTTTTAAAAAATGAATTGATCTCATTTTGCACTTTATTAATTTGTAAAAACTCGTCATCATTTTGCTGTCGCGACTGAACAAGACAGAATGTGAAAGACACAGCAGATGAACTACAGAAGATTTGAACTGAAGCATGGTCAAGATTTTGGAAGACTGTTATGCTCACAAGTAAAGCACAAACACTCACATGATGTTCAATCGTTCCAAGCACCATGGACACGTCAATCGATATCTTCACTGTCATTGCTGCAGAAAGCAAAAAATAACTTTTTGCGTAAGGCTCGTTGGTCTAGGGGTATGATTCTCGCTTAGGGTGCGAGAGGTCCCGGGTTCAAATCCCGGATGAGCCCTTTTGCAGATCCTTGAACAATCTCAGACAGGCAGATCTTGTCGGAATGCCGACTATCACCTCTTGGGCGCAGGACAAGGTGGCTGAATGGTTTTGGCGATAGGACTGCAAATCTATTTTGATATGCACTTGTTGGTTCAACGTCGCACAACATTTATTATTTTAGATAACCTGCAGAATGTAGGAGCAATTCTGACTTCCAAGTACAAGGATAATGATTCAAATGTAATACACTTGAAATGACATCCAGCCCCTAAAACAAATGAATTCCTCAGGCTCTGCATTGGCCGGGAATCAAACCGAGTCAACTGCTTGGAAGGCAACTATGCTCACCACTATACCACCAATGCTATGTGCAGCTCAGTAGCAACATTGAGACATCGACTCATAATTTGACCGTCATTTTGGTGGAAAGTGATAATTCACTTTCACGGTTTAGGTGTATGATTATGGCTTAGGTTGCGAGAGGTCCCTGGTTGAAAAATCTATCATTTTAATCACTACAGGTTACCTTCAGATTAGTCCCGTGACACTTGTTGGGAACGTAGGGCAAAACGGAGAACATTGCGACAAGTGGGGTCACATTAGTTTGTAGCCCAAGATTTTGGATTCTACAAACAGAACTTGGCAACATAGACGGTTGTGACTTCAGACGAGTCTCCTGACACTTGTGGGGATGTAGAGAAAAATTGAGAATACCACCATGTTCGTGAGGGTCTCCTCATTCCAGAGAGTGGTCATATGAATTTGTAGGTCAAACGGTTCGGAAGCTAGAGATGTTTTTGTGAGAAGACCGATTATAGGTATTGTCTCATGGTCTCATTTGACTCAAAATAAATGAGTTCCATTCTTTTGGAAGTCTTATTTTTTCATTTGTTTTTAAAAAAATGAATTGATCTCATTTTGCACTTTATTAATTTGTAAAAACTCGTCATCATTTTGCTGTCGCGACTGAACAAGACAGAATGTGAAAGACACAGCAGATGAACTACAGAAGATTTGAACTGAAGCATGGTCAAGATTTTGGAAGACTGTTATGCTCACAAGTAAAGCACAAAACACTCACATGATGTTCAATCGTTCCAAGCACCATGGACACGTCAATCGATATCTTCACTGTCATTGCTGCAGAAAGCAAAAAAATAACTTTTTGCGTAAGGCTCGTTGGTCTAGGGGTATGATTCTCGCTTAGGGTGCGAGAGGTCCCGGGTTCAAATCCCGGATGAGCCCTTTTGCAGATCCTTGAACAATCTCAGACAGGCAGATCTTGTCGGAATGCCGACTATCACCTCTTGGGCGCAGGACAAGGTGGCTGAATGGTTTTGGCGATAGGACTGCAAATCTATTTTGATATGCACTTGTTGGTTCAACGTCGCACAACATTTATTATTTTAGATAACCTGCAGAATGTAGGAGCAATTCTGACTTCCAAGTACAAGGATAATGATTCAAATGTAATACACTTGAAATGACATCCAGCCCCTAAAACAAATGAATTCCTCAGGCTCTGCATTGGCCGGGAATCAAACCCGAGTCAACTGCTTGGAAGGCAACTATGCTCACCACTATACCACCAATGCTATGTGCAGCTCAGTAGCAACATTGAGACATCGACTCATAATTTGACCGTCATTTTGGTGGAAAGTGATAATTCACTTTCACGGTTTAGGTGTATGATTATGGCTTAGGTTGCGAGAGGTCCCTGGTTGAAAAATCTATCATTTTAATCACTACAGGTTACCTTCAGATTAGTCCCGTGACACTTGTTGGGAACGTAGGGCAAAACGGAGAACATTGCGACAAGTGGGGTCACATTAGTTTGTAGCCCAAGATTTTGGATTCTACAAACAGAACTTGGCAACATAGACGGTTGTGACTTCAGACGAGTCTCCTGACACTTGTGGGGGATGTAGAGAAAAATTGAGAATACCACCATGTTCGTGAGGGTCTCCTCATTCCAGAGAGTGGTCATATGAATTTGTAGGTCAAACGGTTCGGAAGCTAGAGATGTTTTTGTGAGAAGACCGATTATAGGTATTGTCTCATGGTCTCATTTGACTCAAAATAAATGAGTTCCATTCTTTTGGAAGTCTTATTTTTTCATTTGTTTTTAAAAAAATGAATTGATCTCATTTTGCACTTTATTAATTTGTAAAAACTCGTCATCATTTTGCTGTCGCGACTGAACAAGACAGAATGTGAAAGACACAGCAGATGAACTACAGAAGATTTGAACTGAAGCATGGTCAAGATTTTGGAAGACTGTTATGCTCACAAGTAAAGCACAAAACACTCACATGATGTTCAATCGTTCCAAGCACCATGGACACGTCAATCGATATCTTCACTGTCATTGCTGCAGAAAGCAAAAAAATAACTTTTTGCGTAAGGCTCGTTGGTCTAGGGGTATGATTCTCGCTTAGGGTGCGAGAGGTCCCGGGTTCAAATCCCGGATGAGCCCTTTTGCAGATCCTTGAACAATCTCAGACAGGCAGATCTTGTCGGAATGCCGACTATCACCTCTTGGGCGCAGGACAAGGTGGCTGAATGGTTTTGGCGATAGGACTGCAAATCTATTTTGATATGCACTTGTTGGTTCAACGTCGCACAACATTTATTATTTTAGATAACCTGCAGAATGTAGGAGCAATTCTGACTTCCAAGTACAAGGATAATGATTCAAATGTAATACACTTGAAATGACATCCAGCCCCTAAAACAAATGAATTCCTCAGGCTCTGCATTGGCCGGGAATCAAACCCGAGTCAACTGCTTGGAAGGCAACTATGCTCACCACTATACCACCAATGCTATGTGCAGCTCAGTAGCAACATTGAGACATCGACTCATAATTTGACCGTCATTTTGGTGGAAAGTGATAATTCACTTTCACGGTTTAGGTGTATGATTATGGCTTAGGTTGCGAGAGGTCCCTGGTTGAAAAATCTATCATTTTAATCACTACAGGTTACCTTCAGATTAGTCCCGTGACACTTGTTGGGAACGTAGGGCAAAACGGAGAACATTGCGACAAGTGGGGTCACATTAGTTTGTAGCCCAAGATTTTGGATTCTACAAACAGAACTTGGCAACATAGACGGTTGTGACTTCAGACGAGTCTCCTGACACTTGTGGGGGATGTAGAGAAAAATTGAGAATACCACCATGTTCGTGAGGGTCTCCTCATTCCAGAGAGTGGTCATATGAATTTGTAGGTCAAACGGTTCGGAAGCTAGAGATGTTTTTGTGAGAAGACCGATTATAGGTATTGTCTCATGGTCTCATTTGACTCAAAATAAATGAGTTCCATTCTTTTGGAAGTCTTATTTTTTCATTTGTTTTAAAAAAATGAATTGATCTCATTTTGCACTTTATTAATTTGTAAAAACTCGTCATCATTTTGCTGTCGCGACTGAACAAGACAGAATGTGAAAGACACAGCAGATGAACTACAGAAGATTTGAACTGAAGCATGGTCAAGATTTTGGAAGACTGTTATGCTCACAAGTAAAGCACAAAACACTCACATGATGTTCAATCGTTCCAAGCACCATGGACACGTCAATCGATATCTTCACTGTCATTGCTGCAGAAAGCAAAAAAATAACTTTTTGCGTAAGGCTCGTTGGTCTAGGGGTATGATTCTCGCTTAGGGTGCGAGAGGTCCCGGGTTCAAATCCCGGATGAGCCCTTTTGCAGATCCTTGAACAATCTCAGACAGGCAGATCTTGTCGGAATGCCGACTATCACCTCTTGGGCGCAGGACAAGGTGGCTGAATGGTTTTGGCGATAGGACTGCAAATCTATTTTGATATGCACTTGTTGGTTCAACGTCGCACAACATTTATTATTTTAGATAACCTGCAGAATGTAGGAGCAATTCTGACTTCCAAGTACAAGGATAATGATTCAAATGTAATACACTTGAAATGACATCCAGCCCCTAAAACAAATGAATTCCTCAGGCTCTGCATTGGCCGGGAATCAAACCCGAGTCAACTGCTTGGAAGGCAACTATGCTCACCACTATACCACCAATGCTATGTGCAGCTCAGTAGCAACATTGAGACATCGACTCATAATTTGACCGTCATTTTGGTGGAAAGTGATAATTCACTTTCACGGTTTAGGTGTATGATTATGGCTTAGGTTGCGAGAGGTCCCTGGTTGAAAAATCTATCATTTTAATCACTACAGGTTACCTTCAGATTAGTCCCGTGACACTTGTTGGGAACGTAGGGCAAAACGGAGAACATTGCGACAAGTGGGGTCACATTAGTTTGTAGCCCAAGATTTTGGATTCTACAAACAGAACTTGGCAACATAGACGGTTGTGACTTCAGACGAGTCTCCTGACACTTGTGGGGGATGTAGAGAAAAATTGAGAATACCACCATGTTCGTGAGGGTCTCCTCATTCCAGAGAGTGGTCATATGAATTTGTAGGTCAAACGGTTCGGAAGCTAGAGATGTTTTTGTGAGAAGACCGATTATAGGTATTGTCTCATGGTCTCATTTGACTCAAAATAAATGAGTTCCATTCTTTTGGAAGTCTTATTTTTTCATTTGTTTTTAAAAAAATGAATTGATCTCATTTTGCACTTTATTAATTTGTAAAAACTCGTCATCATTTTGCTGTCGCGACTGAACAAGACAGAATGTGAAAGACACAGCAGATGAACTACAGAAGATTTGAACTGAAGCATGGTCAAGATTTTGGAAGACTGTTATGCTCACAAGTAAAGCACAAAACACTCACATGATGTTCAATCGTTCCAAGCACCATGGACACGTCAATCGATATCTTCACTGTCATTGCTGCAGAAAGCAAAAAAATAACTTTTTGCGTAAGGCTCGTTGGTCTAGGGGTATGATTCTCGCTTAGGGTGCGAGAGGTCCCGGGTTCAAATCCCGGATGAGCCCTTTTGCAGATCCTTGAACA
Organism: Oncorhynchus mykiss; assembly: GCF_013265735.2. Classification (NCBI taxonomy): domain Eukaryota; kingdom Metazoa; phylum Chordata; class Actinopteri; order Salmoniformes; family Salmonidae; genus Oncorhynchus; species Oncorhynchus mykiss. The sequence continues at coordinate 70,565 of NW_023493980.1, read as the reverse complement.
ATCTCAGACAGGCAGATCTTGTCGGAATGCCGACTATCACCTCTTGGGCGCAGGACAAGGTGGCTGAATGGTTTTGGCGATAGGACTGCAAATCTATTTTGATATGCACTTGTTGGTTCAACGTCGCACAACATTTATTATTTTAGATAACCTGCAGAATGTAGGAGCAATTCTGACTTCCAAGTACAAGGATAATGATTCAAATGTAATACACTTGAAATGACATCCAGCCCCTAAAACAAATGAATTCCTCAGGCTCTGCATTGGCCGGGAATCAAACCCGAGTCAACTGCTTGGAAGGCAACTATGCTCACCACTATACCACCAATGCTATGTGCAGCTCAGTAGCAACATTGAGACATCGACTCATAATTTGACCGTCATTTTGGTGGAAAGTGATAATTCACTTTCACGGTTTAGGTGTATGATTATGGCTTAGGTTGCGAGAGGTCCCTGGTTGAAAAATCTATCATTTTAATCACTACAGGTTACCTTCAGATTAGTCCCGTGACACTTGTTGGGAACGTAGGGCAAAACGGAGAACATTGCGACAAGTGGGGTCACATTAGTTTGTAGCCCAAGATTTTGGATTCTACAAACAGAACTTGGCAACATAGACGGTTGTGACTTCAGACGAGTCTCCTGACACTTGTGGGGGATGTAGAGAAAAATTGAGAATACCACCATGTTCGTGAGGGTCTCCTCATTCCAGAGAGTGGTCATATGAATTTGTAGGTCAAACGGTTCGGAAGCTAGAGATGTTTTTGTGAGAAGACCGATTATAGGTATTGTCTCATGGTCTCATTTGACTCAAAATAAATGAGTTCCATTCTTTTGGAAGTCTTATTTTTTCATTTGTTTTTAAAAAAATGAATTGATCTCATTTTGCACTTTATTAATTTGTAAAAACTCGTCATCATTTTGCTGTCGCGACTGAACAAGACAGAATGTGAAAGACACAGCAGATGAACTACAGAAGATTTGAACTGAAGCATGGTCAAGATTTTGGAAGACTGTTATGCTCACAAGTAAAGCACAAAACACTCACATGATGTTCAATCGTTCCAAGCACCATGGACACGTCAATCGATATCTTCACTGTCATTGCTGCAGAAAGCAAAAAAATAACTTTTTGCGTAAGGCTCGTTGGTCTAGGGGTATGATTCTCGCTTAGGGTGCGAGAGGTCCCGGGTTCAAATCCCGGATGAGCCCTTTTGCAGATCCTTGAACAATCTCAGACAGGCAGATCTTGTCGGAATGCCGACTATCACCTCTTGGGCGCAGGACAAGGTGGCTGAATGGTTTTGGCGATAGGACTGCAAATCTATTTTGATATGCACTTGTTGGTTCAACGTCGCACAACATTTATTATTTTAGATAACCTGCAGAATGTAGGAGCAATTCTGACTTCCAAGTACAAGGATAATGATTCAAATGTAATACACTTGAAATGACATCCAGCCCCTAAAACAAATGAATTCCTCAGGCTCTGCATTGGCCGGGAATCAAACCCGAGTCAACTGCTTGGAAGGCAACTATGCTCACCACTATACCACCAATGCTATGTGCAGCTCAGTAGCAACATTGAGACATCGACTCATAATTTGACCGTCATTTTGGTGGAAAGTGATAATTCACTTTCACGGTTTAGGTGTATGATTATGGCTTAGGTTGCGAGAGGTCCCTGGTTGAAAAATCTATCATTTTAATCACTACAGGTTACCTTCAGATTAGTCCCGTGACACTTGTTGGGAACGTAGGGCAAAACGGAGAACATTGCGACAAGTGGGGTCACATTAGTTTGTAGCCCAAGATTTTGGATTCTACAAACAGAACTTGGCAACATAGACGGTTGTGACTTCAGACGAGTCTCCTGACACTTGTGGGGGATGTAGAGAAAAATTGAGAATACCACCATGTTCGTGAGGGTCTCCTCATTCCAGAGAGTGGTCATATGAATTTGTAGGTCAAACGGTTCGGAAGCTAGAGATGTTTTTGTGAGAAGACCGATTATAGGTATTGTCTCATGGTCTCATTTGACTCAAAATAAATGAGTTCCATTCTTTTGGAAGTCTTATTTTTTCATTTGTTTTTAAAAAAATGAATTGATCTCATTTTGCACTTTATTAATTTGTAAAAACTCGTCATCATTTTGCTGTCGCGACTGAACAAGACAGAATGTGAAAGACACAGCAGATGAACTACAGAAGATTTGAACTGAAGCATGGTCAAGATTTTGGAAGACTGTTATGCTCACAAGTAAAGCACAAAACACTCACATGATGTTCAATCGTTCCAAGCACCATGGACACGTCAATCGATATCTTCACTGTCATTGCTGCAGAAAGCAAAAAAATAACTTTTTGCGTAAGGCTCGTTGGTCTAGGGGTATGATTCTCGCTTAGGGTGCGAGAGGTCCCGGGTTCAAATCCCGGATGAGCCCTTTTGCAGATCCTTGAACAATCTCAGACAGGCAGATCTTGTCGGAATGCCGACTATCACCTCTTGGGCGCAGGACAAGGTGGCTGAATGGTTTTGGCGATAGGACTGCAAATCTATTTTGATATGCACTTGTTGGTTCAACGTCGCACAACATTTATTATTTTAGATAACCTGCAGAATGTAGGAGCAATTCTGACTTCCAAGTACAAGGATAATGATTCAAATGTAATACACTTGAAATGACATCCAGCCCCTAAAACAAATGAATTCCTCAGGCTCTGCATTGGCCGGGAATCAAACCCGAGTCAACTGCTTGGAAGGCAACTATGCTCACCACTATACCACCAATGCTATGTGCAGCTCAGTAGCAACATTGAGACATCGACTCATAATTTGACCGTCATTTTGGTGGAAAGTGATAATTCACTTTCACGGTTTAGGTGTATGATTATGGCTTAGGTTGCGAGAGGTCCCTGGTTGAAAAATCTATCATTTTAATCACTACAGGTTACCTTCAGATTAGTCCCGTGACACTTGTTGGGAACGTAGGGCAAAACGGAGAACATTGCGACAAGTGGGGTCACATTAGTTTGTAGCCCAAGATTTTGGATTCTACAAACAGAACTTGGCAACATAGACGGTTGTGACTTCAGACGAGTCTCCTGACACTTGTGGGGGATGTAGAGAAAAATTGAGAATACCACCATGTTCGTGAGGGTCTCCTCATTCCAGAGAGTGGTCATATGAATTTGTAGGTCAAACGGTTCGGAAGCTAGAGATGTTTTTGTGAGAAGACCGATTATAGGTATTGTCTCATGGTCTCATTTGACTCAAAATAAATGAGTTCCATTCTTTTGGAAGTCTTATTTTTTCATTTGTTTTTAAAAAAATGAATTGATCTCATTTTGCACTTTATTAATTTGTAAAAACTCGTCATCATTTTGCTGTCGCGACTGAACAAGACAGAATGTGAAAGACACAGCAGATGAACTACAGAAGATTTGAACTGAAGCATGGTCAAGATTTTGGAAGACTGTTATGCTCACAAGTAAAGCACAAAACACTCACATGATGTTCAATCGTTCCAAGCACCATGGACACGTCAATCGATATCTTCACTGTCATTGCTGCAGAAAGCAAAAAAATAACTTTTTGCGTAAGGCTCGTTGGTCTAGGGGTATGATTCTCGCTTAGGGTGCGAGAGGTCCCGGGTTCAAATCCCGGATGAGCCCTTTTGCAGATCCTTGAACAATCTCAGACAGGCAGATCTTGTCGGAATGCCGACTATCACCTCTTGGGCGCAGGACAAGGTGGCTGAATGGTTTTGGCGATAGGACTGCAAATCTATTTTGATATGCACTTGTTGGTTCAACGTCGCACAACATTTATTATTTTAGATAACCTGCAGAATGTAGGAGCAATTCTGACTTCCAAGTACAAGGATAATGATTCAAATGTAATACACTTGAAATGACATCCAGCCCCTAAAACAAATGAATTCCTCAGGCTCTGCATTGGCCGGGAATCAAACCCGAGTCAACTGCTTGGAAGGCAACTATGCTCACCACTATACCACCAATGCTATGTGCAGCTCAGTAGCAACATTGAGACATCGACTCATAATTTGACCGTCATTTTGGTGGAAAGTGATAATTCACTTTCACGGTTTAGGTGTATGATTATGGCTTAGGTTGCGAGAGGTCCCTGGTTGAAAAATCTATCATTTTAATCACTACAGGTTACCTTCAGATTAGTCCCGTGACACTTGTTGGGAACGTAGGGCAAAACGGAGAACATTGCGACAAGTGGGGTCACATTAGTTTGTAGCCCAAGATTTTGGATTCTACAAACAGAACTTGGCAACATAGACGGTTGTGACTTCAGACGAGTCTCCTGACACTTGTGGGGGATGTAGAGAAAAATTGAGAATACCACCATGTTCGTGAGGGTCTCCTCATTCCAGAGAGTGGTCATATGAATTTGTAGGTCAAACGGTTCGGAAGCTAGAGATGTTTTTTGTGAGAAGACCGATTATAGGTATTGTCTCATGGTCTCATTTGACTCAAAATAAATGAGTTCCATTCTTTTGGAAGTCTTTATTTTTTCATTTGTTTTTAAAAAAATGAATTGATCTCATTTTGCACTTTATTAATTTGTAAAAAACTCGTCATCATTTTGCTGTCGCGACTGAACAAGACAGAATGTGAAAGACACAGCAGATGAACTAACAGAAGATTTGAACTGAAGCATGGTCAAGATTTTGGAAGACTGTTATGCTCACAAGGTAAAGCACAAAACACTCACATGATGTTCAATCGTTCCAAGCACCATGGGACACGTCAATCGATATCTTCACTGTCATTGCTGCAGAAAGCAAAAAATAACTTTTTGCGTAAGGCTCGTTGGTCTAGGGGTATGATTCTCGCTTAGGGTGCGAGAGGTCCCGGGTTCAAATCCCGGATGAGCCCTTTTGCAGATCCTTGAACAATCTCAGACAGGCAGATCTTGTCGGAATGCCGACTATCACCTCTTGGGCGCAGGACAAGGTGCTGAATGGTTTTGGCGATAGGACTGCAAATCTATTTTGATATGCACTTGTTGGTTCAACGTCGCACAACATTTATTATTTTAGATAACCTGCAGAATGTAGGAGCAATTCTGACTTCCAAGTACAAGGATAATGATTCAAATGTAATACACTTGAAATGACATCCAGCCCCTAAAACAAAATGAATTCCTCAGGCTCTGCATTGGCCGGGAATCAAACCCGAGTCAACTGCTTGGAAGGCAAACTATGCTCACCACTATACCACCAATGCTATGTGCAGCTCAGTAGCAACATTGAGACATCGACTCATAATTTGACCGTCATTTTGGTGGAAAGTGATAATTCACTTTCACGGTTTAGGTGTATGATTATGGCTTAGGTTGCGAGAGGTCCCTGGTTGAAAAATCTATCATTTAATCACTACAGGTTACCTTCAGATTAGTCCCGTGACACTTGTTGGGAACGTAGGGCAAAACGGAGAACATTGCGACAAGTGGGGTCACATTAGTTTGTAGCCCAAGATTTTGGATTCTACAAACAGAACTTGGCAACATAGACGGTTGTGACTTCAGACGAGTCTCCTGACACTTGTGGGGGATGTAGAGAAAAATTGAGAATACCACCATGTTCGTGAGGGTCTCCTCATTCCAGAGAGTGGTCATATGAATTTGTAGGTCAAACGGTTCGGAAGCTAGAGATGTTTTTGTGAGAAGACCGATTATAGGTATTGTCTCATGGTCTCATTTGACTCAAAATAAATGAGTTTCCATTCTTTTGGAAGTCTTATTTTTTTCATTTGTTTTTAAAAAAATGAATTGATCTCATTTTGCACTTTATTAATTTGTAAAAAACTCGTCATCATTTTGCTGTCGCGACTGAACAAGACAGAATGTGAAAGACACAGCAGAATGAACTACAGAAGATTTGAACTGAAGCATGGTCAAGATTTTGGAAGACTGTTATGCTCACAAGTAAAGCACAAAACACTCACATGATGTTCAATCGTTCCAAGCACCATGGACACGTCAATCGATATCTTCACTGTCATTGCTGCAGAAAGCAAAAAAATAACTTTTTGCGTAAGGCTCGTTGGTCTAGGGGTATGATTCTCGCTTAGGGTGCGAGAGGTCCCGGGTTCAAATCCCGGATGAGCCCTTTTGCAGATCCTTGAACAATCTCAGACAGGCAGATCTTGTCGGAATGCCGACTATCACCTCTTGGGCGCAGGACAAGGTGGCTGAATGGTTTTGGCGATAGGACTGCAAATCTATTTTGATATGCACTTGTTGGTTCAACGTCGCACAACATTTATTATTTTAGATAACCTGCAGAATGTAGGAGCAATTCTGACTTCCAAGTACAAGGATAATGATTCAAATGTAATACACTTGAAATGACATCCAGCCCCTAAAACAAATGAATTCCTCAGGCTCTGCATTGGCCGGGAATCAAACCCGAGTCAACTGCTTGGAAGGCAACTATGCTCACCACTATACCACCAATGCTATGTGCAGCTCAGTAGCAACATTGAGACATCGACTCATAATTTGACCGTCATTTTGGTGGAAAGTGATAATTCACTTTCACGGTTTAGGTGTATGATTATGGCTTAGGTTGCGAGAGGTCCCTGGTTGAAAAATCTATCATTTTAATCACTACAGGTTACCTTCAGATTAGTCCCGTGACACTTGTTGGGAACGTAGGGCAAAACGGAGAACATTGCGACAAGTGGGGTCACATTAGTTTGTAGCCCAAGATTTTGGATTCTACAAACAGAACTTGGCAACATAGACGGTTGTGACTTCAGACGAGTCTCCTGACACTTGTGGGGGATGTAGAGAAAAATTGAGAATACCACCATGTTCGTGAGGGTCTCCTCATTCCAGAGAGTGGTCATATGAATTTGTAGGTCAAACGGTTCGGAAGCTAGAGATGTTTTTGTGAGAAGACCGATTATAGGTATTGTCTCATGGTCTCATTTGACTCAAAATAAATGAGTTCCATTCTTTTGGAAGTCTTATTTTTTCATTTGTTTTTAAAAAAATGAATTGATCTCATTTTGCACTTTATTAATTTGTAAAAACTCGTCATCATTTTGCTGTCGCGACTGAACAAGACAGAATGTGAAAGACACAGCAGATGAACTACAGAAGATTTGAACTGAAGCATGGTCAAGATTTTGGAAGACTGTTATGCTCACAAGTAAAGCACAAAACACTCACATGATGTTCAATCGTTCCAAGCACCATGGACACGTCAATCGATATCTTCACTGTCATTGCTGCAGAAAGCAAAAAAATAACTTTTTGCGTAAGGCTCGTTGGTCTAGGGGTATGATTCTCGCTTAGGGTGCGAGAGGTCCCGGGTTCAAATCCCGGATGAGCCCTTTTGCAGATCCTTGAACAATCTCAGACAGGCAGATCTTGTCGGAATGCCGACTATCACCTCTTGGGCGCAGGACAAGGTGGCTGAATGGTTTTGGCGATAGGACTGCAAATCTATTTTGATATGCACTTGTTGGTTCAACGTCGCACAACATTTATTATTTTAGATAACCTGCAGAATGTAGGAGCAATTCTGACTTCCAAGTACAAGGATAATGATTCAAATGTAATACACTTGAAATGACATCCAGCCCCTAAAACAAATGAATTCCTCAGGCTCTGCATTGGCCGGGAATCAAACCCGAGTCAACTGCTTGGAAGGCAACTATGCTCACCACTATACCACCAATGCTATGTGCAGCTCAGTAGCAACATTGAGACATCGACTCATAATTTGACCGTCATTTTGGTGGAAAGTGATAATTCACTTTCACGGTTTAGGTGTATGATTATGGCTTAGGTTGCGAGAGGTCCCTGGTTGAAAAATCTATCATTTTAATCACTACAGGTTACCTTCAGATTAGTCCCGTGACACTTGTTGGGAACGTAGGGCAAAACGGAGAACATTGCGACAAGTGGGGTCACATTAGTTTGTAGCCCAAGATTTTGGATTCTACAAACAGAACTTGGCAACATAGACGGTTGTGACTTCAGACGAGTCTCCTGACACTTGTGGGGGATGTAGAGAAAAATTGAGAATACCACCATGTTCGTGAGGGTCTCCTCATTCCAGAGAGTGGTCATATGAATTTGTAGGTCAAACGGTTCGGAAGCTAGAGATGTTTTTGTGAGAAGACCGATTATAGGTATTGTCTCATGGTCTCATTTGACTCAAAATAAATGAGTTCCATTCTTTTGGAAGTCTTATTTTTTCATTTGTTTTTAAAAAAATGAATTGATCTCATTTTGCACTTTATTAATTTGTAAAAACTCGTCATCATTTTGCTGTCGCGACTGAACAAGACAGAATGTGAAAGACACAGCAGATGAACTACAGAAGATTTGAACTGAAGCATGGTCAAGATTTTGGAAGACTGTTATGCTCACAAGTAAAGCACAAAACACTCACATGATGTTCAATCGTTCCAAGCACCATGGACACGTCAATCGATATCTTCACTGTCATTGCTGCAGAAAGCAAAAAAATAACTTTTTGCGTAAGGCTCGTTGGTCTAGGGGTATGATTCTCGCTTAGGGTGCGAGAGGTCCCGGGTTCAAATCCCGGATGAGCCCTTTTGCAGATCCTTGAACAATCTCAGACAGGCAGATCTTGTCGGAATGCCGACTATCACCTCTTGGGCGCAGGACAAGGTGGCTGAATGGTTTTGGCGATAGGACTGCAAATCTATTTTGATATGCACTTGTTGGTTCAACGTCGCACAACATTTATTATTTTAGATAACCTGCAGAATGTAGGAGCAATTCTGACTTCCAAGTACAAGGATAATGATTCAAATGTAATACACTTGAAATGACATCCAGCCCCTAAAACAAATGAATTCCTCAGGCTCTGCATTGGCCGGGAATCAAACCCGAGTCAACTGCTTGGAAGGCAACTATGCTCACCACTATACCACCAATGCTATGTGCAGCTCAGTAGCAACATTGAGACATCGACTCATAATTTGACCGTCATTTTGGTGGAAAGTGATAATTCACTTTCACGGTTTAGGTGTATGATTATGGCTTAGGTTGCGAGAGGTCCCTGGTTGAAAAATCTATCATTTTAATCACTACAGGTTACCTTCAGATTAGTCCCGTGACACTTGTTGGGAACGTAGGGCAAAACGGAGAACATTGCGACAAGTGGGGTCACATTAGTTTGTAGCCCAAGATTTTGGATTCTACAAACAGAACTTGGCAACATAGACGGTTGTGACTTCAGACGAGTCTCCTGACACTTGTGGGGGATGTAGAGAAAAATTGAGAATACCACCATGTTCGTGAGGGTCTCCTCATTCCAGAGAGTGGTCATATGAATTTGTAGGTCAAACGGTTCGGAAGCTAGAGATGTTTTTGTGAGAAGACCGATTATAGGTATTGTCTCATGGTCTCATTTGACTCAAAATAAATGAGTTCCATTCTTTTGGAAGTCTTATTTTTTCATTTGTTTTTAAAAAAATGAATTGATCTCATTTTGCACTTTATTAATTTGTAAAAACTCGTCATCATTTTGCTGTCGCGACTGAACAAGACAGAATGTGAAAGACACAGCAGATGAACTACAGAAGATTTGAACTGAAGCATGGTCAAGATTTTGGAAGACTGTTATGCTCACAAGTAAAGCACAAAACACTCACATGATGTTCAATCGTTCCAAGCACCATGGACACGTCAATCGATATCTTCACTGTCATTGCTGCAGAAAGCAAAAAAATAACTTTTTGCGTAAGGCTCGTTGGTCTAGGGGTATGATTCTCGCTTAGGGTGCGAGAGGTCCCGGGTTCAAATCCCGGATGAGCCCTTTTGCAGATCCTTGAACAATCTCAGACAGGCAGATCTTGTCGGAATGCCGACTATCACCTCTTGGGCGCAGGACAAGGTGGCTGAATGGTTTTGGCGATAGGACTGCAAATCTATTTTGATATGCACTTGTTGGTTCAACGTCGCACAACATTTATTATTTTAGATAACCTGCAGAATGTAGGAGCAATTCTGACTTCCAAGTACAAGGATAATGATTCAAATGTAATACACTTGAAATGACATCCAGCCCCTAAAACAAATGAATTCCTCAGGCTCTGCATTGGCCGGGAATCAAACCCGAGTCAACTGCTTGGAAGGCAACTATGCTCACCACTATACCACCAATGCTATGTGCAGCTCAGTAGCAACATTGAGACATCGACTCATAATTTGACCGTCATTTTGGTGGAAAGTGATAATTCACTTTCACGGTTTAGGTGTATGATTATGGCTTAGGTTGCGAGAGGTCCCTGGTTGAAAAATCTATCATTTTAATCACTACAGGTTACCTTCAGATTAGTCCCGTGACACTTGTTGGGAACGTAGGGCAAAACGGAGAACATTGCGACAAGTGGGGTCACATTAGTTTGTAGCCCAAGATTTTGGATTCTACAAACAGAACTTGGCAACATAGACGGTTGTGACTTCAGACGAGTCTCCTGACACTTGTGGGGGATGTAGAGAAAAATTGAGAATACCACCATGTTCGTGAGGGTCTCCTCATTCCAGAGAGTGGTCATATGAATTTGTAGGTCAAACGGTTCGGAAGCTAGAGATGTTTTTGTGAGAAGACCGATTATAGGTATTGTCTCATGGTCTCATTTGACTCAAAATAAATGAGTTCCATTCTTTTGGAAGTCTTATTTTTTCATTTGTTTTTAAAAAAATGAATTGATCTCATTTTGCACTTTATTAATTTGTAAAAACTCGTCATCATTTTGCTGTCGCGACTGAACAAGACAGAATGTGAAAGACACAGCAGATGAACTACAGAAGATTTGAACTGAAGCATGGTCAAGATTTTGGAAGACTGTTATGCTCACAAGTAAAGCACAAAACACTCACATGATGTTCAATCGTTCCAAGCACCATGGACACGTCAATCGATATCTTCACTGTCATTGCTGCAGAAAGCAAAAAAATAACTTTTTGCGTAAGGCTCGTTGGTCTAGGGGTATGATTCTCGCTTAGGGTGCGAGAGGTCCCGGGTTCAAATCCCGGATGAGCCCTTTTGCAGATCCTTGAACAATCTCAGACAGGCAGATCTTGTCGGAATGCCGACTATCACCTCTTGGGCGCAGGACAAGGTGGCTGAATGGTTTTGGCGATAGGACTGCAAATCTATTTTGATATGCACTTGTTGGTTCAACGTCGCACAACATTTATTATTTTAGATAACCTGCAGAATGTAGGAGCAATTCTGACTTCCAAGTACAAGGATAATGATTCAAATGTAATACACTTGAAATGACATCCAGCCCCTAAAACAAATGAATTCCTCAGGCTCTGCATTGGCCGGGAATCAAACCCGAGTCAACTGCTTGGAAGGCAACTATGCTCACCACTATACCACCAATGCTATGTGCAGCTCAGTAGCAACATTGAGACATCGACTCATAATTTGACCGTCATTTTGGTGGAAAGTGATAATTCACTTTCACGGTTTAGGTGTATGATTATGGCTTAGGTTGCGAGAGGTCCCTGGTTGAAAAATCTATCATTTTAATCACTACAGGTTACCTTCAGATTAGTCCCGTGACACTTGTTGGGAACGTAGGGCAAAACGGAGAACATTGCGACAAGTGGGGTCACATTAGTTTGTAGCCCAAGATTTTGGATTCTACAAACAGAACTTGGCAACATAGACGGTTGTGACTTCAGACGAGTCTCCTGACACTTGTGGGGGATGTAGAGAAAAATTGAGAATACCACCATGTTCGTGAGGGTCTCCTCATTCCAGAGAGTGGTCATATGAATTTGTAGGTCAAACGGTTCGGAAGCTAGAGATGTTTTTGTGAGAAGACCGATTATAGGTATTGTCTCATGGTCTCATTTGACTCAAAATAAATGAGTTCCATTCTTTTGGAAGTCTTATTTTTTCATTTGTTTTTAAAAAAATGAATTGATCTCATTTTGCACTTTATTAATTTGTAAAAACTCGTCATCATTTTGCTGTCGCGACTGAACAAGACAGAATGTGAAAGACACAGCAGATGAACTACAGAAGATTTGAACTGAAGCATGGTCAAGATTTTGGAAGACTGTTATGCTCACAAGTAAAGCACAAAACACTCACATGATGTTCAATCGTTCCAAGCACCATGGACACGTCAATCGATATCTTCACTGTCATTGCTGCAGAAAGCAAAAAAATAACTTTTTGCGTAAGGCTCGTTGGTCTAGGGGTATGATTCTCGCTTAGGGTGCGAGAGGTCCCGGGTTCAAATCCCGGATGAGCCCTTTTGCAGATCCTTGAACAATCTCAGACAGGCAGATCTTGTCGGAATGCCGACTATCACCTCTTGGGCGCAGGACAAGGTGGCTGAATGGTTTTGGCGATAGGACTGCAAATCTATTTTGATATGCACTTGTTGGTTCAACGTCGCACAACATTTATTATTTTAGATAACCTGCAGAATGTAGGAGCAATTCTGACTTCCAAGTACAAGGATAATGATTCAAATGTAATACACTTGAAATGACATCCAGCCCCTAAAACAAATGAATTCCTCAGGCTCTGCATTGGCCGGGAATCAAACCCGAGTCAACTGCTTGGAAGGCAACTATGCTCACCACTATACCACCAATGCTATGTGCAGCTCAGTAGCAACATTGAGACATCGACTCATAATTTGACCGTCATTTTGGTGGAAAGTGATAATTCACTTTCACGGTTTAGGTGTATGATTATGGCTTAGGTTGCGAGAGGTCCCTGGTTGAAAAATCTATCATTTTAATCACTACAGGTTACCTTCAGATTAGTCCCGTGACACTTGTTGGGAACGTAGGGCAAAACGGAGAACATTGCGACAAGTGGGGTCACATTAGTTTGTAGCCCAAGATTTTGGATTCTACAAACAGAACTTGGCAACATAGACGGTTGTGACTTCAGACGAGTCTCCTGACACTTGTGGGGGATGTAGAGAAAAATTGAGAATACCACCATGTTCGTGAGGGTCTCCTCATTCCAGAGAGTGGTCATATGAATTTGTAGGTCAAACGGTTCGGAAGCTAGAGATGTTTTTGTGAGAAGACCGATTATAGGTATTGTCTCATGGTCTCATTTGACTCAAAATAAATGAGTTCCATTCTTTTGGAAGTCTTATTTTTTCATTTGTTTTTAAAAAAATGAATTGATCTCATTTTGCACTTTATTAATTTGTAAAAACTCGTCATCATTTTGCTGTCGCGACTGAACAAGACAGAATGTGAAAGACACAGCAGATGAACTACAGAAGATTTGAACTGAAGCATGGTCAAGATTTTGGAAGACTGTTATGCTCACAAGTAAAGCACAAAACACTCACATGATGTTCAATCGTTCCAAGCACCATGGACACGTCAATCGATATCTTCACTGTCATTGCTGCAGAAAGCAAAAAAATAACTTTTTGCGTAAGGCTCGTTGGTCTAGGGGTATGATTCTCGCTTAGGGTGCGAGAGGTCCCGGGTTCAAATCCCGGATGAGCCCTTTTGCAGATCCTTGAACAATCTCAGACAGGCAGATCTTGTCGGAATGCCGACTATCACCTCTTGGGCGCAGGACAAGGTGGCTGAATGGTTTTGGCGATAGGACTGCAAATCTATTTTGATATGCACTTGTTGGTTCAACGTCGCACAACATTTATTATTTTAGATAACCTGCAGAATGTAGGAGCAATTCTGACTTCCAAGTACAAGGATAATGATTCAAATGTAATACACTTGAAATGACATCCAGCCCCTAAAACAAATGAATTCCTCAGGCTCTGCATTGGCCGGGAATCAAACCCGAGTCAACTGCTTGGAAGGCAACTATGCTCACCACTATACCACCAATGCTATGTGCAGCTCAGTAGCAACATTGAGACATCGACTCATAATTTGACCGTCATTTTGGTGGAAAGTGATAATTCACTTTCACGGTTTAGGTGTATGATTATGGCTTAGGTTGCGAGAGGTCCCTGGTTGAAAAATCTATCATTTTAATCACTACAGGTTACCTTCAGATTAGTCCCGTGACACTTGTTGGGAACGTAGGGCAAAACGGAGAACATTGCGACAAGTGGGGTCACATTAGTTTGTAGCCCAAGATTTTGGATTCTACAAACAGAACTTGGCAACATAGACGGTTGTGACTTCAGACGAGTCTCCTGACACTTGTGGGGGATGTAGAGAAAAATTGAGAATACCACCATGTTCGTGAGGGTCTCCTCATTCCAGAGAGTGGTCATATGAATTTGTAGGTCAAACGGTTCGGAAGCTAGAGATGTTTTTGTGAGAAGACCGATTATAGGTATTGTCTCATGGTCTCATTTGACTCAAAATAAATGAGTTCCATTCTTTTGGAAGTCTTATTTTTTCATTTGTTTTTAAAAAAATGAATTGATCTCATTTTGCACTTTATTAATTTGTAAAAACTCGTCATCATTTTGCTGTCGCGACTGAACAAGACAGAATGTGAAAGACACAGCAGATGAACTACAGAAGATTTGAACTGAAGCATGGTCAAGATTTTGGAAGACTGTTATGCTCACAAGTAAAGCACAAAACACTCACATGATGTTCAATCGTTCCAAGCACCATGGACACGTCAATCGATATCTTCACTGTCATTGCTGCAGAAAGCAAAAAAATAACTTTTTGCGTAAGGCTCGTTGGTCTAGGGGTATGATTCTCGCTTAGGGTGCGAGAGGTCCCGGGTTCAAATCCCGGATGAGCCCTTTTGCAGATCCTTGAACAATCTCAGACAGGCAGATCTTGTCGGAATGCCGACTATCACCTCTTGGGCGCAGGACAAGGTGGCTGAATGGTTTTGGCGATAGGACTGCAAATCTATTTTGATATGCACTTGTTGGTTCAACGTCGCACAACATTTATTATTTTAGATAACCTGCAGAATGTAGGAGCAATTCTGACTTCCAAGTACAAGGATAATGATTCAAATGTAATACACTTGAAATGACATCCAGCCCCTAAAACAAATGAATTCCTCAGGCTCTGCATTGGCCGGGAATCAAACCCGAGTCAACTGCTTGGAAGGCAACTATGCTCACCACTATACCACCAATGCTATGTGCAGCTCAGTAGCAACATTGAGACATCGACTCATAATTTGACCGTCATTTTGGTGGAAAGTGATAATTCACTTTCACGGTTTAGGTGTATGATTATGGCTTAGGTTGCGAGAGGTCCCTGGTTGAAAAATCTATCATTTTAATCACTACAGGTTACCTTCAGATTAGTCCCGTGACACTTGTTGGGAACGTAGGGCAAAACGGAGAACATTGCGACAAGTGGGGTCACATTAGTTTGTAGCCCAAGATTTTGGATTCTACAAACAGAACTTGGCAACATAGACGGTTGTGACTTCAGACGAGTCTCCTGACACTTGTGGGGGATGTAGAGAAAAATTGAGAATACCACCATGTTCGTGAGGGTCTCCTCATTCCAGAGAGTGGTCATATGAATTTGTAGGTCAAACGGTTCGGAAGCTAGAGATGTTTTTGTGAGAAGACCGATTATAGGTATTGTCTCATGGTCTCATTTGACTCAAAATAAATGAGTTCCATTCTTTTGGAAGTCTTATTTTTTCATTTGTTTTTAAAAAAATGAATTGATCTCATTTTGCACTTTATTAATTTGTAAAAACTCGTCATCATTTTGCTGTCGCGACTGAACAAGACAGAATGTGAAAGACACAGCAGATGAACTACAGAAGATTTGAACTGAAGCATGGTCAAGATTTTGGAAGACTGTTATGCTCACAAGTAAAGCACAAAACACTCACATGATGTTCAATCGTTCCAAGCACCATGGACACGTCAATCGATATCTTCACTGTCATTGCTGCAGAAAGCAAAAAAATAACTTTTTGCGTAAGGCTCGTTGGTCTAGGGGTATGATTCTCGCTTAGGGTGCGAGAGGTCCCGGGTTCAAATCCCGGATGAGCCCTTTTGCAGATCCTTGAACAATCTCAGACAGGCAGATCTTGTCGGAATGCCGACTATCACCTCTTGGGCGCAGGACAAGGTGGCTGAATGGTTTTGGCGATAGGACTGCAAATCTATTTTGATATGCACTTGTTGGTTCAACGTCGCACAACATTTATTATTTTAGATAACCTGCAGAATGTAGGAGCAATTCTGACTTCCAAGTACAAGGATAATGATTCAAATGTAATACACTTGAAATGACATCCAGCCCCTAAAACAAATGAATTCCTCAGGCTCTGCATTGGCCGGGAATCAAACCCGAGTCAACTGCTTGGAAGGCAACTATGCTCACCACTATACCACCAATGCTATGTGCAGCTCAGTAGCAACATTGAGACATCGACTCATAATTTGACCGTCATTTTGGTGGAAAGTGATAATTCACTTTCACGGTTTAGGTGTATGATTATGGCTTAGGTTGCGAGAGGTCCCTGGTTGAAAAATCTATCATTTTAATCACTACAGGTTACCTTCAGATTAGTCCCGTGACACTTGTTGGGAACGTAGGGCAAAACGGAGAACATTGCGACAAGTGGGGTCACATTAGTTTGTAGCCCAAGATTTTGGATTCTACAAACAGAACTTGGCAACATAGACGGTTGTGACTTCAGACGAGTCTCCTGACACTTGTGGGGGATGTAGAGAAAAATTGAGAATACCACCATGTTCGTGAGGGTCTCCTCATTCCAGAGAGTGGTCATATGAATTTGTAGGTCAAACGGTTCGGAAGCTAGAGATGTTTTTGTGAGAAGACCGATTATAGGTATTGTCTCATGGTCTCATTTGACTCAAAATAAATGAGTTCCATTCTTTTGGAAGTCTTATTTTTTCATTTGTTTTTAAAAAAATGAATTGATCTCATTTTGCACTTTATTAATTTGTAAAAACTCGTCATCATTTTGCTGTCGCGACTGAACAAGACAGAATGTGAAAGACACAGCAGATGAACTACAGAAGATTTGAACTGAAGCATGGTCAAGATTTTGGAAGACTGTTATGCTCACAAGTAAAGCACAAAACACTCACATGATGTTCAATCGTTCCAAGCACCATGGACACGTCAATCGATATCTTCACTGTCATTGCTGCAGAAAGCAAAAAAATAACTTTTTGCGTAAGGCTCGTTGGTCTAGGGGTATGATTCTCGCTTAGGGTGCGAGAGGTCCCGGGTTCAAATCCCGGATGAGCCCTTTTGCAGATCCTTGAACAATCTCAGACAGGCAGATCTTGTCGGAATGCCGACTATCACCTCTTGGGCGCAGGACAAGGTGGCTGAATGGTTTTGGCGATAGGACTGCAAATCTATTTTGATATGCACTTGTTGGTTCAACGTCGCACAACATTTATTATTTTAGATAACCTGCAGAATGTAGGAGCAATTCTGACTTCCAAGTACAAGGATAATGATTCAAATGTAATACACTTGAAATGACATCCAGCCCCTAAAACAAATGAATTCCTCAGGCTCTGCATTGGCCGGGAATCAAACCCGAGTCAACTGCTTGGAAGGCAACTATGCTCACCACTATACCACCAATGCTATGTGCAGCTCAGTAGCAACATTGAGACATCGACTCATAATTTGACCGTCATTTTGGTGGAAAGTGATAATTCACTTTCACGGTTTAGGTGTATGATTATGGCTTAGGTTGCGAGAGGTCCCTGGTTGAAAAATCTATCATTTTAATCACTACAGGTTACCTTCAGATTAGTCCCGTGACACTTGTTGGGAACGTAGGGCAAAACGGAGAACATTGCGACAAGTGGGGTCACATTAGTTTGTAGCCCAAGATTTTGGATTCTACAAACAGAACTTGGCAACATAGACGGTTGTGACTTCAGACGAGTCTCCTGACACTTGTGGGGGATGTAGAGAAAAATTGAGAATACCACCATGTTCGTGAGGGTCTCCTCATTCCAGAGAGTGGTCATATGAATTTGTAGGTCAAACGGTTCGGAAGCTAGAGATGTTTTTGTGAGAAGACCGATTATAGGTATTGTCTCATGGTCTCATTTGACTCAAAATAAATGAGTTCCATTCTTTTGGAAGTCTTATTTTTTCATTTGTTTTTAAAAAATGAATTGATCTCATTTTGCACTTTATTAATTTGTAAAAACTCGTCATCATTTTGCTGTCGCGACTGAACAAGACAGAATGTGAAAGACACAGCAGATGAACTACAGAAGATTTGAACTGAAGCATGGTCAAGATTTTGGAAGACTGTTATGCTCACAAGTAAAGCACAAAACACTCACATGATGTTCAATCGTTCCAAGCACCATGGACACGTCAATCGATATCTTCACTGTCATTGCTGCAGAAAGCAAAAAAATAACTTTTTGCGTAAGGCTCGTTGGTCTAGGGGTATGATTCTCGCTTAGGGTGCGAGAGGTCCCGGGTTCAAATCCCGGATGAGCCCTTTTGCAGATCCTTGAACAATCTCAGACAGGCAGATCTTGTCGGAATGCCGACTATCACCTCTTGGGCGCAGGACAAGGTGGCTGAATGGTTTTGGCGATAGGACTGCAAATCTATTTTGATATGCACTTGTTGGTTCAACGTCGCACAACATTTATTATTTTAGATAACCTGCAGAATGTAGGAGCAATTCTGACTTCCAAGTACAAGGATAATGATTCAAATGTAATACACTTGAAATGACATCCAGCCCCTAAAACAAATGAATTCCTCAGGCTCTGCATTGGCCGGGAATCAAACCCGAGTCAACTGCTTGGAAGGCAACTATGCTCACCACTATACCACCAATGCTATGTGCAGCTCAGTAGCAACATTGAGACATCGACTCATAATTTGACCGTCATTTTGGGTGGAAAGTGATAATTCACTTTCACGGTTTAGGTGTATGATTATGGCTTAGGTTGCGAGAGGTCCCTGGTTGAAAAATCTATCATTTTAATCACTACAGGTTACCTTCAGATTAGTCCCGTGACACTTGTTGGGAACGTAGGGCAAAACGGAGAACATTGCGACAAGTGGGGTCACATTAGTTTGTAGCCCAAGATTTTGGATTCTACAAACAGAACTTGGCAACATAGACGGTTGTGACTTCAGACGAGTCTCCTGACACTTGTGGGGGATGTAGAGAAAAATTGAGAATACCACCATGTTCGTGAGGGTCTCCTCATTCCAGAGAGTGGTCATATGAATTTGTAGGTCAAACGGTTCGGAAGCTAGAGATGTTTTTGTGAGAAGACCGATTATAGGTATTGTCTCATGGTCTCATTGACTCAAAATAAATGAGTTCCATTCTTTGGAAGTCTTATTTTTTCATTTGTTTTTAAAAAAAATGAATTGATCTCATTTTTGCACTTTATTAATTTGTAAAAACTCGTCATCATTTTGCTGTCGCGACTGAACAAGACAGAATGTGAAAGACACAGCAGATGAACTACAGAAGATTTGAACTGAAGCATGGTCAAGATTTTGGAAGACTGTTATGCTCACAAGTAAAGCACAAAAACACTCACATGATGTTCAATCGTTCCAAGCACCATGGACACGTCAATCGATATCTTCACTGTCATTGCTGCAGAAAGCAAAAAAATAACTTTTTGCGTAAGGCTCGTTGGTCTAGGGGTATGATTCTCGCTTAGGGTGCGAGAGGTCCCGGGGTTCAAATCCCGGATGAGCCCTTTTGCAGATCCTTGAACAATCTCAGACAGGCAGATCTTGTCGGAATGCCGACTATCACCTCTTGGGCGCAGGACAAGGTGGCTGAAATGGTTTTGGCGATAGGACTGCAAATCTATTTTGATATGCACTTGTTGGTTCAACGTCGCACAACATTTATTATTTTAGATAACCTGCAGAATGTAGGAGCAATTCTGACTTCCAAGTACAAGGATAATGATTCAAATGTAATACACTTGAAATGACATCCAGCCCCTAAAACAAATGAATTCCTCAGGCTCTGCATTGCCGGGAATCAAACCCGAGTCAACTGCTTGGAAGGCAACTATGCTCACCACTATACCACCAATGCTATGTGCAGCTCAGTAGCAACATTGAGACATCGACTCATAATTTGACCGTCATTTTGGTGGAAAGTGATAATTCACTTTCACGGTTTAGGTGTATGATTATGGCTTAGGTTGCGAGAGGTCCCTGGTTGAAAAATCTATCATTTTAATCACTACAGGTTACCTTCAGATTAGTCCCGTGACACTTGTTGGGAACGTAGGGCAAAACGGAGAAACATTGCGACAAGTGGGGTCACATTAGTTTGTAGCCCAAGATTTTGGATTCTACAAACAGAACTTGGCAACATAGACGGTTGTGACTTCAGACGAGTCTCCTGACACTTGTGGGGGGATGTAGAGAAAATTGAGAATACCACCATGTTCGTGAGGGTCTCCTCATTCCAGAGAGTGGTCCATATGAATTTGTAGGTCAAACGGTTCGGAAGCTAGAGATGTTTTTGTGAGAAGACCGATTATAGGTATTGTCTCATGGTCTCATTTGACTCAAAATAATGAGTTCCATTCTTTTGGAAGTCTTATTTTTCATTTGTTTTTAAAAAAATGAATTGATCTCATTTTGCACTTTATTAATTTGTAAAAACTCGTCATCATTTTGCTGTCGCGACTGAACAAGACAGAATGTGAAAGACACAGCAGATGAACTACAGAAGATTTGAACTGAAGCATGGTCAAGATTTGGAAGACTGTTATGCTCACAAGTAAAGCACAAAACACTCACATGATGTTCAATCGTTCCAAGCACCATGGACACGTCAATCGATATCTTCACTGTCATTGCTGCAGAAAGCAAAAAATAACTTTTTGCGTAAGGCTCGTTGGTCTAGGGGTATGATTCTCGCTTAGGGGTGCGAGAGGTCCCGGGTTCAAATCCCGATGAGCCCTTTTGCAGATCCTTGAACAATCTCAGACAGGCAGATCTTGTCGGAATGCGACTATCACCCTCTTGGGCGCAGGACAAGGTGGCTGAATGGTTTTGGCGATAGGACTGCAAATCTATTTTGATATGCACTTGTTGGTTCAAACGTCGCACAACATTTATTATTTTAGATAACCTGCAGAATGTAGAGGCAATTCTGACTTCCAAGTACAAGGATAATGATTCAAATGTAATACACTTGAAATGACATCCAGCCCCTAAAACAAATGAATTCCTCAGGCTCTGCATTGGCCGGGAATCAAACCCGAGTCAACTGCTTGGAAGGCAACTATGCTCACCACTATACCACCAATGCTATGTGCAGCTCAGTAGCAACATTGAGACATCGACTCATAATTTGACCGTCATTTTGGTGGAAAGTGATAATTCACTTTCACGTTTAGGTGTATGATTATGGCTTAGGTTGCGAGAGGTCCCTGGTTGAAAAAATCTATCATTTTAATCACTACAGGTTACCTTCAGATTAGTCCCGTGACACTTGTTGGGAACGTAGGGCAAAACGGAGAACATTGCGACAAGTGGGGTCACATTAGTTTTGTAGCCCAAGATTTTGGATTCTACAAACAGAACTTGGCAACATAGACGGTTGTGACTTCAGACGAGTCCTCCTGACACTTGTGGGGGATGTAGAGAAAAATTGAGAATACCACCATGTTCGTGAGGGTCTCCTCATTCCAGAGAGTGGTCATATGAATTTGTAGGTCAAACGGTTCGGAAGGCTAGAGATGTTTTTGTGAGAAGACCGATTATAGGTATTGTCTCATGGTCTCATTTGACTCAAAATAAATGAGTTTCCATTCTTTTGGAAGTCTTATTTTTTCATTTGTTTTAAAAAAATGAATTGATCTCATTTTGCACTTTATTAATTTGTAAAAACTCGTCATCATTTTGCTGTCGCGACTGAACAAGGACAGAATGTGAAAGACACAGCAGATGAACTACAGAAGATTTGAACTGAAGCATGGTCAAGATTTTGGAAGACTGTTATGCTCACAAGTAAAGCACAAAACACTCACATGATGTTCAATCGTTCCAAGCACCATGGACAACGTCAATCGATATCTTCACTGTCATTGCTGCAGAAAGCAAAAAAAATAACTTTTTGCGTAAGGCTCGTTGGTCTAGGGGTATGATTCTCGCTTAGGGTGCGAGAGGTCCCGGGTTCAAATCCCGGATGAGCCCTTTTGCAGATCCTTGAACAATCTCAGACAGGCAGATCTTGTCGGAATGCCGACTATCACCTCTTGGGCGCAGGACAAGGTGGCTGAATGGTTTTGGCGATAGGACTGCAAATCTATTTTGATATGCACTTGTTGGTTCAACGTCGCACAACATTTATTATTTTAGATAACCTGCAGAATGTAGGAGCAATTCTGACTTCCAAGTACAAGGATAATGATTCAAATGTAATACACTTGAAATGACATCCAGCCCCTAAAACAAATGAATTCCTCAGGCTCTGCATTGGCCGGGAATCAAACCCGAGTCACTGCTTGGAAGGACAACTATGCTCACCACTATACCACCAATGCTATGTGCAGCTCAGTAAGCAACATTGAGACATCGACTCATAATTTGACCGTCATTTTGGTGGAAAGTGATAATTCACTTTCACGGTTTAGGTGTATGATTATGGCTTAGGTTGCGAGAGGTCCCCTGGTTGAAAAAATCTATCATTTTAATCACTACAGGTTACCTTCAGATTAGTCCCGTGACACTTGTTGGGAACGTAGGGCAAAACGGAGAACATTGCGACAAGTGGGGTCACATTAGTTTGTAGCCCAAGATTTTGGATTCTACAAACAGAACTTGGCAACATAGACGGTTGTGACTTCAGACGAGTCTCCTGACACTTGTGGGGGATGTAGAGAAAAAATTGAGAATACCACCATGTTCGTGAGGGTCTCCTCATTCCAGAGAGTGGTCATATGAATTTGTAGGTCAAACGGTTCGGAAGCTAGAGATGTTTTTGTGAGAAGACCGATTATAGGTATTGTCTCATGGTCTCATTTGACTCAAAATAAATGAGTTTCCATTCTTTTGGAAGTCTTATTTTTTCATTTGTTTTTAAAAAAAAAATGAATTGATCT
This sequence comes from Oncorhynchus mykiss, assembly GCF_013265735.2. Lineage (NCBI taxonomy): Eukaryota > Metazoa > Chordata > Actinopteri > Salmoniformes > Salmonidae > Oncorhynchus > Oncorhynchus mykiss. Next base: position 47,502 of record NW_023493980.1, on the reverse strand, counting down.
CATTTTGCACTTTATTAATTTGTAAAAACTCGTCATCATTTTGCTGTTGCGACTGAACAAGACAGAATGTGAAAGCACAGCAGATGAACTACAGAAGATTTGAACTGAAGCATGGTCAAGATTTTGGAAGACTGTTATGCTCACAAGTAAAGCACAAAAACACTCACATGAGTTTCAATCGTTCCAAGCACCATGGACAACGTCAATCGATATCTTCACTGTCATTGCTGCAGAAAGCAAAAAAATAACTTTTTGCGTAAGGCTCGTTGGTCTAGGGGTAGATTCTCGCTTAGGGTGCGAGAGGTCCCGGGTTCAAATCCCGGATGAGCCCTTTTGCAGATCCTTGAACAATCTCAGACAGGCAGATCTTGTCGGAATGCCGACTATCACCTCTTGGGCGCAGGACAAGGTGGCTGAATGGTTTTGGCGATAGGACTGCAAATCTATTTTGATATGCACTTGTTGGTTCAACGTCGCACAACATTTATTATTTTAGATAACCTGCAGAATGTAGGAGCAATTCTGACTTCCAAGTACAAGGATAATGATTCAAATGTAATACACTTGAAATGACATCCAGCCCCTAAAACAAATGAATTCCTCAGGCTCTGCATTGGCCGGGAATCAAACCCGAGTCAACTGCTTGGAAGGCAACTATGCTCACCACTATACCACCAATGCTATGTGCAGCTCAGTAGCAACATTGAGACATCGACTCATAATTTGACCGTCATTTTGGTGGAAGTGATAATTCACTTTCACGGTTTAGGTGTATGATTATGGCTTAGGTTGCGAGAGGTCCCTGGTTGAAAAATCTATCATTTTAATCACTACAGGTTACCTTCAGATTAGGTCCCGTGACACTTGTTGGGAACGTAGGGCAAAACGGAGAACATTGCGACAAGTGGGGTCACATTAGTTTGTAGCCCAAGATTTTGGATTCTACAAACAGAACTTGGCAACATAGACGGTTGTGACTTCAGACGAGTCTCCTGACACCTTGTGGGGGATGTAGAGAAAAATTGAGAATACCACCATGTTCGTGAGGGTCTCCTCATTCCAGAGAGTGGTCATATGAATTTGTAGGTCAAACGGTTCGGAAGCTAGAGATGTTTTTGTGAGAAGACCGATTATAGGTATTGTCTCATGGTCTCATTTGACTCAAAATAAATGAGTTCCATTCTTTTGGAAGTCTTATTTTTTCATTTGTTTTTAAAAAAATGAATTGATCTCATTTTGCACTTTATTAATTTGTAAAAACTCGTCATCATTTTGCTGTCTGCGACTGAACAAGACAGAATGTGAAAGACACAGCAGATGAACTACAGAAGATTTGAACTGAAGCATGGTCAAGATTTTGGAAGACTGTTATGCTCACAAGTAAAGCACAAAACACTCACATGATGTTCAATCGTTCCAGAGCACCATGGACACGTCAATCGATATCTTCACTGTCATTGCTGCAGAAAGCAAAAAAATAACTTTTTGCGTAAGGCTCGTTGGTCTAGGGGTATGATTCTCGCTTAGGGTGCGAGAGGTCCCGGGTTCAAATCCCGGATGAGCCCTTTTGCAGATCCTTGAACAATCTCAGACAGGCAGATCTTGTCGGAATGCCGACTATCACCTCTTGGGCGCAGGACAAGGTGGCTGAATGGTTTTGGCGATAGGACTGCAAATCTATTTTGATATGCACTTGTTGGTTCAACGTCGCACAACATTTATTATTTTAGATAACCTGCAGAATGTAGGAGCATTCTGACTTCCAAGTACAAGGATAATGATTCAAATGTAATACACTTGAAATGACATCCAGCCCCTAAAACAAATGAATTCCTCAGGCTCTGCATTGGCCGGGGAATCAAACCCGAGTCAACTGCTTGGAAGGCAACTATGCTCACCACTATACCACCAATGCTATGTGCAGCTCAGTAGCAACATTGAGACATCGACTCATAATTTGACCGTCATTTTGGTGGAAAGTGATAATTCACTTTCACGGTTTAGGTGTATGATTATGGCTTAGGTTGCGAGAGGTCCCTGGTTGAAAAATCTATCATTTTAATCACTACAGGTTACCTTCAGATTAGTCCCGTGACACTTGTTGGGAACGTAGGGCAAAACGGAGAACATTGCGACAAGTGGGGTCACATTAGTTTGTAGCCCAAGATTTTGGATTCTACAAACAGAACTTGGCAACATAGAACGGTTGTGACTTCAGACGAGTCTCCTGACACTTGTGGGGGATGTAGAGAAAAATTGAGAATACCACCATGTTCGTGAGGGTCTCCTCATTCCAGAGAGTGGTCATATGAATTTGTAGGTCAAACGGTTCGGAAGCTAGAGATGTTTTTGTGAGAAAGACCGATTATAGGTATTGTCTCATGGTCTCATTTGACTCAAAATAAATGAGTTCCATTCTTTTGGAAGTCTTATTTTTTCATTTGTTTTTAAAAAAATGAATTGATCTCATTTTGCACTTTATTAATTTGTAAAAACTCGTCATCATTTTGCTGTCGCGACTGAACAAGACAGAATGTGAAAGACACAGCAGATGAACTACAGAGATTTGAACTGAAGCATGGTCAAGATTTTGGAAGACTGTTATGCTCACAAGTAAAGCACAAAACACTCACATGATGTTCAATCGTTCCAAGCACCATGGACACGTCAATCGATATCTTCACTGTCATTGCTGCAGAAAGCAAAAAATAACTTTTTGCGTAAGGCTCGTTGGTCTAGGGGTATGATTCTCGCTTAGGGTGCGAGAGGTCCCGGGTTCAAATCCCGGATGAGCCCTTTTGCAGATCCTTGAACAATCTCAGACAGGCAGATCTTGTCGGAATGGCCGACTATCACCTCTTGGCGCAGGACAAGGTGGCTGAATGGTTTTGGCGATAGGACTGCAAAATCTATTTTGATATGCACTTGTTGGTTCAACGTCGCACAACATTTATTATTTTAGATAACCTGCAGAATGTAGGAGCAATTCTGACTTCCAAGTACAAGGATAATGATTCAAATGTAATACACTTGAAATGACATCCAGCCCCTAAAACAAATGAATTCCTCAGGCTCTGCATTGGCCGGGAATCAAACCCGAGTCAACTGCTTGGAAGGCAACTATGCTCACCACTATATCCACCAATGCTATGTGCAGCTCAGTAGCAACATTGAGACATCGACTCATAATTTGACCGTCATTTTGGTGGAAAGTGATAATTCACTTTCACGGTTTAGGTGTATGATTATGGCTTAGGTTGCGAGAGGTCCCTGGTTGAAAAATCTATCATTTTAATCACTACAGGTTACCTTCAGATTAGTCCCGTGACACTTGTTGGGAACGTAGGGCAAAACGGAGAACATTGCGACAAGTGGGGTCACATTAGTTTGTAGCCCAAGATTTTGGATTCTACAAACAGAACTTGGCAACATAGACGGTTGTGACTTCAGACGAGTCTCCTGACACTTGTGGGGGATGTAGAGAAAAATTGAGAATACCACCATGTTCGTGAGGGTCTCCTCATTCCAGAGAGTGGTCATATGAATTTGTAGGTCAAACGGTTCGGAAGCTAGAGATGTTTTTGTGAGAAGACCGATTATAGGTATTGTCTCATGGTCTCAATTTGACTCAAAATAAATGAGTTCCATTCTTTGGAAGTCTTATTTTTTCATTTGTTTTAAAAAAATGAATTGATCTCATTTTGCACTTTATTAATTTGTAAAAACTCGTCATCATTTTGCTGTCGCGACTGAACAAGACAGAATGTGAAAGACACAGCAGATGAACTACAGAAGATTTGAACTGAAGCATGGTCAAGATTTTGGAAGACTGTTATGCTCACAAGTAAAGCACAAAACACTCACATGATGTTCAATCGTTCCAAGCACCATGGACACGTCAATCGATATCTTCACTGTCATTGCTGCAGAAAGCAAAAAAATAACTTTTTGCGTAAGGCTCGTTGGTCTAGGGGTATGATTCTCGCTTAGGGTGCGAGAGGTCCCGGGTTCAAATCCCGGATGAGCCCTTTTGCAGATCCTTGAACAATCTCAGACAGGCAGATCTTGTCGGAATGCCGACTATCACCTCTTGGGCGCAGGACAAGGTGGCTGAATGGTTTTGGCGATAGGACTGCAAATCTATTTTGATATGCACTTGTTGGTTCAACGTCGCACAACATTTATTATTTTAGATAACCTGCAGAATGTAGGAGCAATTCTGACTTCCAAGTACAAGGATAATGATTCAAATGTAATACACTTGAAATGACATCCAGCCCCTAAAACAAATGAATTCCTCAGGCTCTGCATTGGCCGGGAATCAAACCCGAGTCAACTGCTTGGAAGGCAACTATGCTCACCACTATACCACCAATGCTATGTGCAGCTCAGTAGCAACATTGAGACATCGACTCATAATTTGACCGTCATTTTGGTGGAAAGTGATAATTCACTTTCACGGTTTAGGTGTATGATTATGGCTTAGGTTGCGAGAGGTCCCTGGTTGAAAAATCTATCATTTTAATCACTACAGGTTACCTTCAGATTAGTCCCGTGACACTTGTTGGGAACGTAGGGCAAAACGGAGAACATTGCGACAAGTGGGGTCACATTAGTTTGTAGCCCAAGATTTTGGATTCTACAAACAGAACTTGGCAACATAGACGGTTGTGACTTCAGACGAGTCTCCTGACACTTGTGGGGGATGTAGAGAAAAATTGAGAATACCACCATGTTCGTGAGGGTCTCCTCATTCCAGAGAGTGGTCATATGAATTTGTAGGTCAAACGGTTCGGAAGCTAGAGATGTTTTTGTGAGAAGACCGATTATAGGTATTGTCTCATGGTCTCATTTGACTCAAAATAAATGAGTTCCATTCTTTTGGAAGTCTTATTTTTTCATTTGTTTTTAAAAAAATGAATTGATCTCATTTTGCACTTTATTAATTTGTAAAAACTCGTCATCATTTTGCTGTCGCGACTGAACAAGACAGAATGTGAAAGACACAGCAGATGAACTACAGAAGATTTGAACTGAAGCATGGTCAAGATTTTGGAAGACTGTTATGCTCACAAGTAAAGCACAAAACACTCACATGATGTTCAATCGTTCCAAGCACCATGGACACGTCAATCGATATCTTCACTGTCATTGCTGCAGAAAGCAAAAAAATAACTTTTTGCGTAAGGCTCGTTGGTCTAGGGGTATGATTCTCGCTTAGGGTGCGAGAGGTCCCGGGTTCAAATCCCGGATGAGCCCTTTTGCAGATCCTTGAACAATCTCAGACAGGCAGATCTTGTCGGAATGCCGACTATCACCTCTTGGGCGCAGGACAAGGTGGCTGAATGGTTTTGGCGATAGGACTGCAAATCTATTTTGATATGCACTTGTTGGTTCAACGTCGCACAACATTTATTATTTTAGATAACCTGCAGAATGTAGGAGCAATTCTGACTTCCAAGTACAAGGATAATGATTCAAATGTAATACACTTGAAATGACATCCAGCCCCTAAAACAAATGAATTCCTCAGGCTCTGCATTGGCCGGGAATCAAACCCGAGTCAACTGCTTGGAAGGCAACTATGCTCACCACTATACCACCAATGCTATGTGCAGCTCAGTAGCAACATTGAGACATCGACTCATAATTTGACCGTCATTTTGGTGGAAAGTGATAATTCACTTTCACGGTTTAGGTGTATGATTATGGCTTAGGTTGCGAGAGGTCCCTGGTTGAAAAATCTATCATTTTAATCACTACAGGTTACCTTCAGATTAGTCCCGTGACACTTGTTGGGAACGTAGGGCAAAACGGAGAACATTGCGACAAGTGGGGTCACATTAGTTTGTAGCCCAAGATTTTGGATTCTACAAACAGAACTTGGCAACATAGACGGTTGTGACTTCAGACGAGTCTCCTGACACTTGTGGGGGATGTAGAGAAAAATTGAGAATACCACCATGTTCGTGAGGGTCTCCTCATTCCAGAGAGTGGTCATATGAATTTGTAGGTCAAACCGGTTCGGGAAGCTAGAGATGTTTTTGTGAGAAGACCGATTATAGGTATTGTCTCATGGTCTCATTTGACTCAAAATAAATGAGTTCCATTCTTTGGAAGTCTTATTTTTTCATTTGTTTTTAAAAAAATGAATTGATCTCATTTTGCACTTTATTAATTTGTAAAAACTCGTCATCATTTTGCTGTTGCGACTGAACAAGACAGAATGTGAAAGACACAGCAGATGAACTACAGAAGATTTGAACTGAAGCATGGTCAAGATTTTGGAAGACTGTTATGCTCACAAGTAAAGCACAAAACACTCACATGATGTTCAATCGTTCCAAGCACCATGGACACGTCAATCGATATCTTCACTGTCATTGCTGCAGAAAGCAAAAAAATAACTTTTTGCGTAAGGCTCGTTGGTCTAGGGGTATGATTCTCGCTTAGGGTGCGAGAGGTCCCGGGTTCAAATCCGGATGAGCCACTTTTGCAGATCCTTGAACAATCTCAGACAGGCAGATCTTGTCGGAATGCCGACTATCACCTCTTGGGCGCAGGACAAGGTGGCTGAATGGTTTTGGCGATAGGACTGCAAATCTATTTTGATATGCACTTGTTGGTTCATACGTCGCACAACATTTATTATTTTAGATAACCTGCAGAATGTAGGAGCAATTCTGACTTCCAAGTACAAGGATAATGATTCAAATGTAATACACTTGAAATGACATCCAGCCCCTAAAACAAATGAATTCCTCAGGCTCTGCATTGGCCGGGAATCAAACCCGAGTCAACTGCTTGGAAGGCAACTATGCTCACCACTATACCACCAATGCTATGTGCAGCTCAGTAGCAACATTGAGACATCGACCTCATAATTTGACCGTCATTTTGGTGGAAAGTGATAATTCACTTTCACGGTTTAGGTGTATGATTATGGCTTAGGTTGCGGAGGTCCTGGTTGAAAAATCTATCATTTTAATCACTACAGGGTTACCTTCAGATTAGTCCCGTGACACTTGTTGGGAACGTAGGGCAAAAACGGAGAACATTGCGACAAGTGGGGTCACATTAGTTTGTAGCCCAAGATTTTGGATTCTACAAACAGAACTTGGCAACATAGACGGTTGTGACTTCAGACGAGTCTCCTGACACTTGTGGGGGATGTAGAGAAAAATTGAGAATACCACCATGTTCGTGAGGGTTCTCCTCATTCCAGAGAGTGGTCATATGAATTTGTAGGTCAAACGGTTCGAGAAGCTAGAGATGTTTTTGTGAGAAGACCGATTATAGGTATTGTCTCATGGTCTCATTTGACTCAAAAATAAATGAGTTCCATTCTTTTGGAAGTCTTATTTTTTCATTTGTTTTAAAAAAATGAATTGATCTCATTTTGCACTTTATTAATTTGTAAAAACTCGTCATCATTTTGCTGTCGCGACTGAACAAGACAGAATGTGAAAGACACAGCAGATGAACTACAGAAGATTTGACTGAAGCATGGTCAAGATTTTGGAAGACTGTTATGCTCACAAGTAAAGCACAAAACACTCACATGATGTTCAATCGTTCCAAGCACCATGGACACGTCAATCGATATCTTCACTGTCATTGCTGCAGAAAGCAAAAAAATAACTTTTTGCGTAAGGCTCGTTGGTCTAGGGGTATGATTCTCGCTTAGGGTGCGAGAGGTCCCGGGTTCAAATCCCGGATGAGCCCTTTGCAGATCCTTGAACAATCTCAGACAGGCAGATCTTGTCGGAATGCCGACTATCACCTCTTGGGCGCAGGACAAGGTGGCTGAATGGTTTTGGCGATAGGACTGCAAATCTATTTTGATATGCACTTGTTGGTTCAACGTCGCACAACATTTATTATTTTAGATAACCTGCAGAATGTAGGAGCAATTCTGACTTCCAAGTACAAGGATAATGATTCAAATGTAATACACTTGAAATGACATCCAGCCCCTAAAACAAATGAATTCCTCAGGCTCTGCATTGGCCGGGAATCAAACCCGAGTCAACTGCTTGGAAGGCAACTATGCTCACCACTATACCACCAATGCTATGTGCAGCTCAGTAGCAACATTGAGACATCGACTCATAATTTGACCGTCATTTTGGTGGAAAGTGATAATTCACTTTCACAGGTTTAGGTGTATGATTATGGCTTAGGTTGCGAGAGGGTCCCTGGTTGAAAAATCTATCATTTTAATCACTACAGGTTACCTTCAGATTAGTCCCGTGACACTTGTTGGGAACGTAGGGCAAAACGGAGAACATTGCGACAAGTGGGGTCACATTAGTTTGTAGCCCAAAGATTTTGGATTCTACAAACAGAACTTGGCAACATAGACGGTTGTGACTTCAGACGAGTCTCCTGACACTTGTGGGGGATGTAGAGAAAAAATTGAGAATACCACCATGTTCGTGAGGGTCTCCTCATTCCAGAGAGTGGTCATATGAATTTGTAGGTCAAACGGTTCGGAAGCTAGAGATGTTTTTGTGAGAAGACCGATTATAGGTATTGTCTCATGGTCTCATTTGACTCAAAATAAATGAGTTCCATTCTTTTGGAAGTCTTATTTTTTCATTTGTTTTTAAAAAAATGAATTGATCTCATTTTGCACTTTATTAATTTGTAAAAACTCGTCATCATTTGCTGTCGCGACTGAACAAGACAGAATGGTGAAAGACACAGCAGATGAACTACAGAAGATTTGAACTGAGCATGGTCAAGATTTTGGAAGACTGTTATGCTCACAAGTAAAGCACAAAACACTCACATGATGTTCAATCGTTCCAAGCACCATGGACACGTCAATCGATATCTTCACTGTCATTGCTGCAGAAAGCAAAAAAATAACTTTTTGCGTAGGCTCGTTGGTCTAGGGGTATGATTCTCGCTTAGGGTGCGAGAGGTCCCAGGGTTCAAATCCCGGATGAGCCCTTTTGCAGATCCTTGAACAATCTCAGACAGGCAGATCTTGTCGGAATGCCGACTATCACCTCTTGGGCGCAGGACAAGGTGGCTGAATGGTTTTTGGCGATAGGACTGCAAATCTATTTTGATATGCACTTGTTGGTTCAACGTCGCACAACATTTATTATTTAGATAACCTGCAGAATGTAGGAGCAATTCTGACTTCCAAGTACAAGGATAATGATTCAAATGTAATACACTTGAAATGACATCCAGCCCCTAAAACAAATGAATTCCTCAGGCTCTGCATTGGGCCGGGAATCAAACCCGAGTCAACTGCTTGGAAGGCAAACTATGCTCACCACTATACCACCAATGCTATGTGCAGCTCAGTAGCAACATTGAGACATCGACTCATAATTTGACCGTCATTTGGTGGAAAGTGATAATTCACTTTCACGGTTTAGGTGTATGATTATGGCTTAGGTTGCGAGAGGTCCCTGGTTGAAAAATCTATCATTTTTAATCACTACAGGTTACCTTCAGATTAGTCCCGTGACACTTGTTGGGAACGTAGGGCAAAAACGGAGAACATTGCGACAAGTGGGGTCACATTAGTTTGTAGCCCAAGATTTTGGATTCTACAAACAGAACTTGGCAACATAGACGGTTGTGACTTCAGACGAGTCTCCTGACACTTGTGGGGGATGTAGAGAAAAATTGAGAATACCACCATGTTCGTGAGGGTCTCCTCATTCCAGAGAGTGGTCATATGAATTTGTAGGTCAAAACGGTTCGGAAGCTAGAGATGTTTTTGTGAGAAGACCGATTATAGGTATTGTCTCATGGTCTCATTTGACCTCAAAATAAATGAGTTCCATTCTTTTGGAAGTCTTATTTTTTTCATTTGTTTTTAAAAAAATGAATTGATCTCATTTTGCACTTTATTAATTTGTAAACAAACTCGTCATCATTTTGCTGTCGCGACTGAACAAGACAGAATGTGAAAGACACAGCAGATGAACTACAGAAGATTTGAACTGAAGCATGGTCAAGATTTTGGAAGACTGTTATGCTCACAAGTAAAGCACAAAACACTCACATGATGTTCAATCGTTCCAAGCACCATGGACACGTCAATCGATATCTTCACTGTCATTGCTGCAGAAAGCAAAAAAATAACTTTTTGCGTAAGGCTCGTTGGTCTAGGGGTATGATTCTCGCTTAGGGTGCGAGAGGTCCCGGGTTCAAATCCCGATGAGCCCTTTTGCAGATCCTTGAACAATCTCAGACAGGCAGATCTTGTCGGAATGCCGACTATCACCTCTTGGGCGCAGGACAAGGTGGCTGAATGGTTTTGGCGATAGGACTGCAAATCTATTTTGATATGCACTTGTTGGTTCAACGTCGCACAACATTTATTATTTTAGATAACCTGCAGAATGTAGGAGCAATTCTGACTTCCAAGTACAAGGATAATGATTCAAATGTAATACACTTGAAATGACATCCAGCCCTAAAACAAATGAATTCCTCAGGCTCTGCATTGGCCGGGAATCAAACCCGAGTCAACTGCTTGGAAGGCAACTATGCTCACCACTATACCACCAATGCTATGTGCAGCTCAGTAGCAACATTGAGACATCGACTCATAATTTGACCGTCATTTTGGTGGAAAGTGATAATTCACTTTCACGGTTTAGGTGTATGATTATGGCTTAGGTTGCGAGAGGTCCCTGGTTGAAAAATCTATCATTTTAATCACTACAGGTTACCTTCAGATTAGTCCCGTGACACTTGTTGGGAACGTAGGGCAAAACGGAGAACATTGCGACAAGTGGGGTCACATTAGTTTGTAGCCCAAGGATTTTGGATTCTACAAACAGAACTTGGCAACATAGACGGTTGTGACTTCAGACGAGTCTCCTGACACTTGTGGGGGATGTAGAGAAAAATTGAGAATACCACCATGTTCGTGAGGGTCTCCTCATTCAGAGAGTGGTCATATGAATTTGTAGGTCAACGGTTTCGGAAGCTAGAGATGTTTTGTGAGAAGACCGATTATAGGTATTGTCTCATGGTCTCATTTGACTCAAAATAAATGAGTTCCATTCTTTTGGAAGTCTTATTTTTTCATTTGTTTTTAAAAAAATGAATTGATCTCATTTTGCACTTTATTAATTTGTAAAAACTCGTCATCATTTTGCTGTCGCGACTGAACAAGACAGAATGTGAAAGACACAGCAGATGAACTACAGAAGATTTGAACTGAAGCATGGTCAAGATTTTGGAAGACTGTTATGCTCACAAGTAAAGCACAAAACACTCACATGATGTTCAATCGTTCCAAGCACCATGGACACGTCAATCGATATCTTCACTGTCATTGCTGCAGAAAGCAAAAAAATAACTTTTTGCGTAAGGCTCGTTGGTCTAGGGGGTATGATTCTCGCTTAGGGTGCGAGAGGTCCCGGGTTCAAATCCCGGATGAGCCCTTTTGCAGATCCTTGAACAATCTCAGACAGGCAGATCTTGTCAGAATGCCGACTATCACCTCTTGGGCGCAGGACAAGGTGGCTGAATGGTTTTTGGCGATAGGACTGCAAATCTATTTTGATATGCACTTGTTGGTTCAACGTCGCACAACATTTATTATTTTAGATAACCTGCAGAATGTAGGAGCAATTCTGACTTCCAAGTACAAGGATAATGATTCAAATGTAATACACTTGAAATGACATCCAGCCCCTAAAACAAATGAATTCCTCAGGCTCTGCATTGGCCGGGAATCAAACCCGAGTCAACTGCTTGGAAGGCAACTATGCTCACCACTATACCACCAATGCTATGTGCAGCTCAGTAGCAACATTGAGACATCGACTCATAATTTGACCGTCATTTTGGTGGAAAGTGATAATTCACTTCACGGTTTAGGTGTATGATTATGGCTTAGGTTGCGAGAGGTCCCTGGTTGAAAAATCTATCATTTTAATCACTACAGGTTACCTTCAGATTAGTCCCGTGACACTTGTTTGGGAACGTAGGGCAAAACGGAGAACATTGCGACAAGTGGGGGTCACATTAGTTTGTAGCCCAAGATTTTGGATTCTACAAACAGAACTTGGCAACATAGACGGTTGTGACTTCAGACGAGTCTCCTGACACTTGTGGGGGATGTAGAGAAAAAATTGAGAATACCACCATGTTCGTGAGGGTCTCCTCATTCCAGAGAGTGGTCATATGAATTTGTAGGTCAAACGGTTCGGAAGCTAGAGATGTTTTTGTGAGGAAGACCGATTATAGGTATTGTCTCATGGTCTCATTTGACTCAAAATAAATGAGTTCCATTCTTTTGGAAGTCTTATTTTTCATTTGTTTTTAAAAAAAATGAATTGATCTCATTTGCACTTTATTAATTTGTAAAAACTCGTCATCATTTTGCTGTCGCGACTGAACAAGACAGAATGTGAAAGACACAGCAGATGAACTACAGAAGATTTGAACTGAAGCATGGTCAAGATTTGGAAGACTGTTATGCTCACAAGTAAAGCACAAAACACTCACATGATGTTCAATCGTTCCAAGCACCATGGACACGTCAATCGATATCTTCACTGTCATTGCTGCAGAAAGCAAAAAAATAACTTTTTGCGTAGGCTCGTTGGTCTAGGGGTATGATTCTCGCTTAGGGTGCGAGAGGTCCCGGGTTCAAATCCCGGATGAGCCCTTTTGCAGATCCTTGAACAATCTCAGACAGGCAGATCTGTCGGAATGCCGACTATCACCTCTTGGGCGCAGGACAAGGTGGCTGAATGGTTTTGGCGATAGGACTGCAAATCTATTTTGATATGCACTTGTTGGTTCAACGTCGCACAACATTTATTATTTTAGATAACCTGCAGAATGTAGGAGCAATTCTGACTTCCAAGTACAAGGATAATGATTCAAATGTAATACACTTGAAATGACATCCAGCCCCTAAAACAAATGAATTCCTCAGGCTCTGCATTGGCCGGGAATCAAACCCGAGTCAACTGCTTGGAAGGCAACTATGCTCACCACTATACCACCAATGCTATGTGCAGCTCAGTAGCAACATTGAGACAATCGACTCATAATTTGACCGTCATTTTGGTGGAAAGTGATAATTCACTTTCACGGTTTAGGTGTATGATTATGGCTTAGGTTGCGAGAGGTCCCTGGTTGAAAAAATCTATCATTTTAATCACTACAGGTACCTTCAGATTAGTCCCGTGACACTTGTTGGGAACGTAGGGCAAAACGGAGAACATTGCGACAAGTGGGGTCACATTAGTTTGTAGCCCAAGATTTTGATTCTACAAACAGAACTTGGCAACATAGACGGTTGTGACTTCAGACGAGTCTCCTGACACTTGTGGGGGATGTAGAGAAAAATTGAGAATACCACCATGTTCGTGAGGGTCTCCTCATTCCAGAGAGTGGTCATATGAATTTGTAGGTCAAACGGTTCGGAAGCTAGAGATGTTTTGTGAGAAGACCGATTATAGGTATTGTCTCATGGTCTCATTTGACTCAAAATAAATGAGTTCCATTCTTTTGGAAGTCTTATTTTTTCATTTGTTTTTAAAAAAATGAATTGATCTCATTTTGCACTTTATTAATTTGTAAAAACTCGTCATCATTTTGCTGTCGCGACTGAACAAGACAGAATGTGAAAGACACAGCAGATGAACTACAGAAGATTTGAACTGAAGCATGGTCAAGATTTTGGAAGACTGTTATGCTCACAAGTAAAGCACAAAACACTCACATGATGTTCAATCGTTCCAAGCACCATGGACACGTCAATCGATATCTTCACTGTCATTGCTGCAGAAAGCAAAAAATAACTTTTTGCAGTAAGGCTCGTTGGTCTAGGGGTATGATTCTCGCTTAGGGTGCGAGAGGTCCCGGGTTCAAATCCCGGATGAGCCCTTTTGCAGATCCTTGAACAATCTCAGACAGGCAGATCTTGTCGGAATGCCGACTATCACCTCTTGGGCGCAGGACAAGGTGGCTGAATGGTTTGGCGATAGGACTGCAAATCTATTTTGATATGCACTTGTTGGTTCAACGTCGCACAACATTTATTATGTTAGATAACCTGCAGAATGTAGGAGCAATTCTGACTTCCAAGTACAAGGATAATGATTCAAATGTAATACACTTGAAATGACATCCAGCCCCTAAAACAAATGAATTCCTCAGGCTCTGCATTGGCCGGGAATCAAACCCGAGTCAACTGCTTGGAAGGCAACTATGCTCACCACTATACCACCAATGCTATGTGCAGCTCAGTAGCAACATTGAGACATCGACTCATAATTTGACCGTCATTTTGGTGGAAAGTGATAATTCACTTTCACGGTTTAGGTGTATGATTATGGCTTAGGTTGCGAGAGGTCCCTGGTTGAAAAATCTATCATTTTAATCACTACAGGTTACCTTCAGATTAGTCCCGTGACACTTGTTGGGAACGTAGGGCAAAACGGAGAACATTGCGACAAGTGGGGTCACATTAGTTTGTAGCCCAAGATTTTGGATTCTACAAACAGAACTTGGCAACATAGACGGTTGTGACTTCAGACGAGTCTCCTGACACTTGTGGGGGATGTAGAGAAAAATTGAGAATACCACCATGTTCGTGAGGGTCTCCTCATTCCAGAGAGTGGTCATATGAATTTGTAGGTCAAACGGTTCGGAAGCTAGAGATGTTTTTGTGAGAAGACCGATTATAGGTATTGTCTCATGGTCTCATTTGACTCAAAATAAATGAGTTCCATTCTTTTGGGAAGTCTTATTTTTTCATTTGTTTTTATAAAAAAATGAATTGATCTCATTTTGCACTTTATTAATTTGTAAAAACTCGTCATCATTTTGCTGTTGCGACTGAACAAGACAGAATGTGAAAGACACAGCAGATGAACTACAGAAGATTTGAACTGAAGCATGGTCAAGATTTTGGAAGACTGTTATATGCTCACAAGTAAAGCACAAAACACTCACATGATGTTCAATCGTTCCAAGCACCATGGACACGTCAATCGATATCTTCACTGTCATTGCTGCAGAAAGCAAAAAAATAACTTTTTGCGTAAGGCTCGTTGGTCTAGGGGTATGATTCTCGCTTAGGGTGCGAGAGGTCCCGGGTTCAAATCCCGGATGAGCCCTTTTGCAGATCCTTGAACAATCTCAGACAGGCAGATCTTGTCGGAATGCCGACTATCACCTCTTGGGCGCAGGACAAGGTGGCTGAATGGTTTTGGCGATAGGACTGCAAATCTATTTTGATATGCACTTGTTGGTTCAAACGTCGCACAACATTTATTATTTTAGATAACCTGCAGAATGTAGGAGCAATTCTGACTTCCAAGTACAAGGATAATGATTCAAATGTAATACACTTGAAATGACATCCAGCCCCTAAAACAAATGAATTCCTCAGGCTCTGCATTGGCCGGGAATCAAACCCGAGTCAACTGCTTGGAAGGCAACTATGCTCACCACTATACCACCAATGCTATGTGCAGCTCAGTAGCAACATTGAGACATCGACTCATAATTTGACCGTCATTTTGGTGGAAAGTGATAATTCACTTTCACGGTTTAGGTGTATGATTATGGCTTAGGTTGCGAGAGGTCCCTGGTTGAAAAATCTATCATTTTAATCACTACAGGTTACCTTCAGATTAGTCCCGTGACACTTGTTGGGAACGTAGGGCAAAACGGAGAACATTGCGACAAGTGGGGTCACATTAGTTTGTAGCCCAAGATTTTGGATTCTACAAACAGAACTTGGCAACATAGACGGTTGTGACTTCAGACGAGTCTCCTGACACTTGTGGGGGATGTAGAGAAAAATTGAGAATACCACCATGTTCGTGAGGGTCTCCTCATTCCAGAGAGTGGTCATATGAATTTGTAGGTCAAACGGTTCGGAAGCTAGAGATGTTTTTGTGAGAAGACCGATTATAGGTATTGTCTCATGGTCTCATTTGACTCAAAATAAATGAGTTCCATTCTTTTGGAAGTCTTATTTTTTCATTTGTTTTTAAAAAAATGAATTGATCTCATTTTGCACTTTATTAATTTGTAAAAACTCGTCATCATTTTGCTGTCGCGACTGAACAAGACAGAATGTGAAAGACACAGCAGATGAACTACAGAAGATTTGAACTGAAGCATGGTCAAGATTTTGGAAGACTGTTATGCTCACAAGTAAAGCACAAAACACTCACATGATGTTCAATCGTTCCAAGCACCATGGACACGTCAATCGATATCTTCACTGTCATTGCTGCAGAAAGCAAAAAAATAACTTTTTGCGTAAGGCTCGTTGGTCTAGGGGTATGATTCTCGCTTAGGGTGCGAGAGGTCCCGGGTTCAAATCCCGGATGAGCCCTTTTGCAGATCCTTGAACAATCTCAGACAGGCAGATCTTGTCGGAATGCCGACTATCACCTCTTGGGCGCAGGACAAGGTGGCTGAATGGTTTTGGCGATAGGACTGCAAATCTATTTTGATATGCACTTGTTGGTTCAACGTCGCACAACATTTATTATTTTAGATAACCTGCAGAATGTAGGAGCAATTCTGACTTCCAAGTACAAGGATAATGATTCAAATGTAATACACTTGAAATGACATCCAGCCCCTAAAACAAATGAATTCCTCAGGCTCTGCATTGGCCGGGAATCAAACCCGAGTCAACTGCTTGGAAGGCAACTATGCTCACCACTATACCACCAATGCTATGTGCAGCTCAGTAGCAACATTGAGACATCGACTCATAATTTGACCGTCATTTTGGTGGAAAGTGATAATTCACTTTCACGGTTTAGGTGTATGATTATGGCTTAGGTTGCGAGAGGTCCCTGGTTGAAAAATCTATCATTTTAATCACTACAGGTTACCTTCAGATTAGTCCCGTGACACTTGTTGGGAACGTAGGGCAAAACGGAGAACATTGCGACAAGTGGGGTCACATTAGTTTGTAGCCCAAGATTTTGGATTCTACAAACAGAACTTGGCAACATAGACGGTTGTGACTTCAGACGAGTCTCCTGACACTTGTGGGGGATGTAGAGAAAAATTGAGAATACCACCATGTTCGTGAGGGTCTCCTCATTCCAGAGAGTGGTCATATGAATTTGTAGGTCAAACGGTTCGGAAGCTAGAGATGTTTTTGTGAGAAGACCGATTATAGGTATTGTCTCATGGTCTCATTTGACTCAAAATAAATGAGTTCCATTCTTTTGGAAGTCTTATTTTTTCATTTGTTTTTAAAAAAATGAATTGATCTCATTTTGCACTTTATTAATTTGTAAAAACTCGTCATCATTTTGCTGTCGCGACTGAACAAGACAGAATGTGAAAGACACAGCAGATGAACTACAGAAGATTTGAACTGAAGCATGGTCAAGATTTTGGAAGACTGTTATGCTCACAAGTAAAGCACAAAACACTCACATGATGTTCAATCGTTCCAAGCACCATGGACACGTCAATCGATATCTTCACTGTCATTGCTGCAGAAAGCAAAAAAATAACTTTTTGCGTAAGGCTCGTTGGTCTAGGGGTATGATTCTCGCTTAGGGTGCGAGAGGTCCCGGGTTCAAATCCCGGATGAGCCCTTTTGCAGATCCTTGAACAATCTCAGACAGGCAGATCTTGTCGGAATGCCGACTATCACCTCTTGGGCGCAGGACAAGGTGGCTGAATGGTTTTGGCGATAGGACTGCAAATCTATTTTGATATGCACTTGTTGGTTCAACGTCGCACAACATTTATTATTTTAGATAACCTGCAGAATGTAGGAGCAATTCTGACTTCCAAGTACAAGGATAATGATTCAAATGTAATACACTTGAAATGACATCCAGCCCCTAAAACAAATGAATTCCTCAGGCTCTGCATTGGCCGGGAATCAAACCCGAGTCAACTGCTTGGAAGGCAACTATGCTCACCACTATACCACCAATGCTATGTGCAGCTCAGTAGCAACATTGAGACATCGACTCATAATTTGACCGTCATTTTGGTGGAAAGTGATAATTCACTTTCACGGTTTAGGTGTATGATTATGGCTTAGGTTGCGAGAGGTCCCTGGTTGAAAAATCTATCATTTTAATCACTACAGGTTACCTTCAGATTAGTCCCGTGACACTTGTTGGGAACGTAGGGCAAAACGGAGAACATTGCGACAAGTGGGGTCACATTAGTTTGTAGCCCAAGATTTTGGATTCTACAAACAGAACTTGGCAACATAGACGGTTGTGACTTCAGACGAGTCTCCTGACACTTGTGGGGGATGTAGAGAAAAATTGAGAATACCACCATGTTCGTGAGGGTCTCCTCATTCCAGAGAGTGGTCATATGAATTTGTAGGTCAAACGGTTCGGAAGCTAGAGATGTTTTTGTGAGAAGACCGATTATAGGTATTGTCTCATGGTCTCATTTGACTCAAAATAAATGAGTTCCATTCTTTTGGAAGTCTTATTTTTTCATTTGTTTTTAAAAAAATGAATTGATCTCATTTTGCACTTTATTAATTTGTAAAAACTCGTCATCATTTTGCTGTCGCGACTGAACAAGACAGAATGTGAAAGACACAGCAGATGAACTACAGAAGATTTGAACTGAAGCATGGTCAAGATTTTGGAAGACTGTTATGCTCACAAGTAAAGCACAAAACACTCACATGATGTTCAATCGTTCCAAGCACCATGGACACGTCAATCGATATCTTCACTGTCATTGCTGCAGAAAGCAAAAAAATAACTTTTTGCGTAAGGCTCGTTGGTCTAGGGGTATGATTCTCGCTTAGGGTGCGAGAGGTCCCGGGTTCAAATCCCGGATGAGCCCTTTTGCAGATCCTTGAACAATCTCAGACAGGCAGATCTTGTCGGAATGCCGACTATCACCTCTTGGGCGCAGGACAAGGTGGCTGAATGGTTTTGGCGATAGGACTGCAAATCTATTTTGATATGCACTTGTTGGTTCAACGTCGCACAACATTTATTATTTTAGATAACCTGCAGAATGTAGGAGCAATTCTGACTTCCAAGTACAAGGATAATGATTCAAATGTAATACACTTGAAATGACATCCAGCCCCTAAAACAAATGAATTCCTCAGGCTCTGCATTGGCCGGGAATCAAACCCGAGTCAACTGCTTGGAAGGCAACTATGCTCACCACTATACCACCAATGCTATGTGCAGCTCAGTAGCAACATTGAGACATCGACTCATAATTTGACCGTCATTTTGGTGGAAAGTGATAATTCACTTTCACGGTTTAGGTGTATGATTATGGCTTAGGTTGCGAGAGGTCCCTGGTTGAAAAATCTATCATTTTAATCACTACAGGTTACCTTCAGATTAGTCCCGTGACACTTGTTGGGAACGTAGGGCAAAACGGAGAACATTGCGACAAGTGGGGTCACATTAGTTTGTAGCCCAAGATTTTGGATTCTACAAACAGAACTTGGCAACATAGACGGTTGTGACTTCAGACGAGTCTCCTGACACTTGTGGGGGATGTAGAGAAAAATTGAGAATACCACCATGTTCGTGAGGGTCTCCTCATTCCAGAGAGTGGTCATATGAATTTGTAGGTCAAACGGTTCGGAAGCTAGAGATGTTTTTGTGAGAAGACCGATTATAGGTATTGTCTCATGGTCTCATTTGACTCAAAATAAATGAGTTCCATTCTTTTGGAAGTCTTATTTTTTCATTTGTTTTTAAAAAAATGAATTGATCTCATTTTGCACTTTATTAATTTGTAAAAACTCGTCATCATTTTGCTGTCGCGACTGAACAAGACAGAATGTGAAAGACACAGCAGATGAACTACAGAAGATTTGAACTGAAGCATGGTCAAGATTTTGGAAGACTGTTATGCTCACAAGTAAAGCACAAAACACTCACATGATGTTCAATCGTTCCAAGCACCATGGACACGTCAATCGATATCTTCACTGTCATTGCTGCAGAAAGCAAAAAAATAACTTTTTGCGTAAGGCTCGTTGGTCTAGGGGTATGATTCTCGCTTAGGGTGCGAGAGGTCCCGGGTTCAAATCCCGGATGAGCCCTTTTGCAGATCCTTGAACAATCTCAGACAGGCAGATCTTGTCGGAATGCCGACTATCACCTCTTGGGCGCAGGACAAGGTGGCTGAATGGTTTTGGCGATAGGACTGCAAATCTATTTTGATATGCACTTGTTGGTTCAACGTCGCACAACATTTATTATTTTAGATAACCTGCAGAATGTAGGAGCAATTCTGACTTCCAAGTACAAGGATAATGATTCAAATGTAATACACTTGAAATGACATCCAGCCCCTAAAACAAATGAATTCCTCAGGCTCTGCATTGGCCGGGAATCAAACCCGAGTCAACTGCTTGGAAGGCAACTATGCTCACCACTATACCACCAATGCTATGTGCAGCTCAGTAGCAACATTGAGACATCGACTCATAATTTGACCGTCATTTTGGTGGAAAGTGATAATTCACTTTCACGGTTTAGGTGTATGATTATGGCTTAGGTTGCGAGAGGTCCCTGGTTGAAAAATCTATCATTTTAATCACTACAGGTTACCTTCAGATTAGTCCCGTGACACTTGTTGGGAACGTAGGGCAAAACGGAGAACATTGCGACAAGTGGGGTCACATTAGTTTGTAGCCCAAGATTTTGGATTCTACAAACAGAACTTGGCAACATAGACGGTTGTGACTTCAGACGAGTCTCCTGACACTTGTGGGGGATGTAGAGAAAAATTGAGAATACCACCATGTTCGTGAGGGTCTCCTCATTCCAGAGAGTGGTCATATGAATTTGTAGGTCAAACGGTTCGGAAGCTAGAGATGTTTTTGTGAGAAGACCGATTATAGGTATTGTCTCATGGTCTCATTTGACTCAAAATAAATGAGTTCCATTCTTTTGGAAGTCTTATTTTTTCATTTGTTTTTAAAAAAATGAATTGATCTCATTTTGCACTTTATTAATTTGTAAAAACTCGTCATCATTTTGCTGTCGCGACTGAACAAGACAGAATGTGAAAGACACAGCAGATGAACTACAGAAGATTTGAACTGAAGCATGGTCAAGATTTTGGAAGACTGTTATGCTCACAAGTAAAGCACAAAACACTCACATGATGTTCAATCGTTCCAAGCACCATGGACACGTCAATCGATATCTTCACTGTCATTGCTGCAGAAAGCAAAAAAATAACTTTTTGCGTAAGGCTCGTTGGTCTAGGGGTATGATTCTCGCTTAGGGTGCGAGAGGTCCCGGGTTCAAATCCCGGATGAGCCCTTTTGCAGATCCTTGAACAATCTCAGACAGGCAGATCTTGTCGGAATGCCGACTATCACCTCTTGGGCGCAGGACAAGGTGGCTGAATGGTTTTGGCGATAGGACTGCAAATCTATTTTGATATGCACTTGTTGGTTCAACGTCGCACAACATTTATTATTTTAGATAACCTGCAGAATGTAGGAGCAATTCTGACTTCCAAGTACAAGGATAATGATTCAAATGTAATACACTTGAAATGACATCCAGCCCCTAAAACAAATGAATTCCTCAGGCTCTGCATTGGCCGGGAATCAAACCCGAGTCAACTGCTTGGAAGGCAACTATGCTCACCACTATACCACCAATGCTATGTGCAGCTCAGTAGCAACATTGAGACATCGACTCATAATTTGACCGTCATTTTGGTGGAAAGTGATAATTCACTTTCACGGTTTAGGTGTATGATTATGGCTTAGGTTGCGAGAGGTCCCTGGTTGAAAAATCTATCATTTTAATCACTACAGGTTACCTTCAGATTAGTCCCGTGACACTTGTTGGGAACGTAGGGCAAAACGGAGAACATTGCGACAAGTGGGGTCACATTAGTTTGTAGCCCAAGATTTTGGATTCTACAAACAGAACTTGGCAACATAGACGGTTGTGACTTCAGACGAGTCTCCTGACACTTGTGGGGGATGTAGAGAAAAATTGAGAATACCACCATGTTCGTGAGGGTCTCCTCATTCCAGAGAGTGGTCATATGAATTTGTAGGTCAAACGGTTCGGAAGCTAGAGATGTTTTTGTGAGAAGACCGATTATAGGTATTGTCTCATGGTCTCATTTGACTCAAAATAAATGAGTTCCATTCTTTTGGAAGTCTTATTTTTTCATTTGTTTTTAAAAAAATGAATTGATCTCATTTTGCACTTTATTAATTTGTAAAAACTCGTCATCATTTTGCTGTCGCGACTGAACAAGACAGAATGTGAAAGACACAGCAGATGAACTACAGAAGATTTGAACTGAAGCATGGTCAAGATTTTGGAAGACTGTTATGCTCACAAGTAAAGCACAAAACACTCACATGATGTTCAATCGTTCCAAGCACCATGGACACGTCAATCGATATCTTCACTGTCATTGCTGCAGAAAGCAAAAAAATAACTTTTTGCGTAAGGCTCGTTGGTCTAGGGGTATGATTCTCGCTTAGGGTGCGAGAGGTCCCGGGTTCAAATCCCGGATGAGCCCTTTTGCAGATCCTTGAACAATCTCAGACAGGCAGATCTTGTCGGAATGCCGACTATCACCTCTTGGGCGCAGGACAAGGTGGCTGAATGGTTTTGGCGATAGGACTGCAAATCTATTTTGATATGCACTTGTTGGTTCAACGTCGCACAACATTTATTATTTTAGATAACCTGCAGAATGTAGGAGCAATTCTGACTTCCAAGTACAAGGATAATGATTCAAATGTAATACACTTGAAATGACATCCAGCCCCTAAAACAAATGAATTCCTCAGGCTCTGCATTGGCCGGGAATCAAACCCGAGTCAACTGCTTGGAAGGCAACTATGCTCACCACTATACCACCAATGCTATGTGCAGCTCAGTAGCAACATTGAGACATCGACTCATAATTTGACCGTCATTTTGGTGGAAAGTGATAATTCACTTTCACGGTTTAGGTGTATGATTATGGCTTAGGTTGCGAGAGGTCCCTGGTTGAAAAATCTATCATTTTAATCACTACAGGTTACCTTCAGATTAGTCCCGTGACACTTGTTGGGAACGTAGGGCAAAACGGAGAACATTGCGACAAGTGGGGTCACATTAGTTTGTAGCCCAAGATTTTGGATTCTACAAACAGAACTTGGCAACATAGACGGTTGTGACTTCAGACGAGTCTCCTGACACTTGTGGGGGATGTAGAGAAAAATTGAGAATACCACCATGTTCGTGAGGGTCTCCTCATTCCAGAGAGTGGTCATATGAATTTGTAGGTCAAACGGTTCGGAAGCTAGAGATGTTTTTGTGAGAAGACCGATTATAGGTATTGTCTCATGGTCTCATTTGACTCAAAATAAATGAGTTCCATTCTTTTGGAAGTCTTATTTTTTCATTTGTTTTTAAAAAAATGAATTGATCTCATTTTGCACTTTATTAATTTGTAAAAACTCGTCATCATTTTGCTGTCGCGACTGAACAAGACAGAATGTGAAAGACACAGCAGATGAACTACAGAAGATTTGAACTGAAGCATGGTCAAGATTTTGGAAGACTGTTATGCTCACAAGTAAAGCACAAAACACTCACATGATGTTCAATCGTTCCAAGCACCATGGACACGTCAATCGATATCTTCACTGTCATTGCTGCAGAAAGCAAAAAAATAACTTTTTGCGTAAGGCTCGTTGGTCTAGGGGTATGATTCTCGCTTAGGGTGCGAGAGGTCCCGGGTTCAAATCCCGGATGAGCCCTTTTGCAGATCCTTGAACAATCTCAGACAGGCAGATCTTGTCGGAATGCCGACTATCACCTCTTGGGCGCAGGACAAGGTGGCTGAATGGTTTTGGCGATAGGACTGCAAATCTATTTTGATATGCACTTGTTGGTTCAACGTCGCACAACATTTATTATTTTAGATAACCTGCAGAATGTAGGAGCAATTCTGACTTCCAAGTACAAGGATAATGATTCAAATGTAATACACTTGAAATGACATCCAGCCCCTAAAACAAATGAATTCCTCAGGCTCTGCATTGGCCGGGAATCAAACCCGAGTCAACTGCTTGGAAGGCAACTATGCTCACCACTATACCACCAATGCTATGTGCAGCTCAGTAGCAACATTGAGACATCGACTCATAATTTGACCGTCATTTTGGTGGAAAGTGATAATTCACTTTCACGGTTTAGGTGTATGATTATGGCTTAGGTTGCGAGAGGTCCCTGGTTGAAAAATCTATCATTTTAATCACTACAGGTTACCTTCAGATTAGTCCCGTGACACTTGTTGGGAACGTAGGGCAAAACGGAGAACATTGCGACAAGTGGGGTCACATTAGTTTGTAGCCCAAGATTTTGGATTCTACAAACAGAACTTGGCAACATAGACGGTTGTGACTTCAGACGAGTCTCCTGACACTTGTGGGGGATGTAGAGAAAAATTGAGAATACCACCATGTTCGTGAGGGTCTCCTCATTCCAGAGAGTGGTCATATGAATTTGTAGGTCAAACGGTTCGGAAGCTAGAGATGTTTTTGTGAGAAGACCGATTATAGGTATTGTCTCATGGTCTCATTTGACTCAAAATAAATGAGTTCCATTCTTTTGGAAGTCTTATTTTTTCATTTGTTTTTAAAAAAATGAATTGATCTCATTTTGCACTTTATTAATTTGTAAAAACTCGTCATCATTTTGCTGTCGCGACTGAACAAGACAGAATGTGAAAGACACAGCAGATGAACTACAGAAGATTTGAACTGAAGCATGGTCAAGATTTTGGAAGACTGTTATGCTCACAAGTAAAGCACAAAACACTCACATGATGTTCAATCGTTCCAAGCACCATGGACACGTCAATCGATATCTTCACTGTCATTGCTGCAGAAAGCAAAAAAATAACTTTTTGCGTAAGGCTCGTTGGTCTAGGGGTATGATTCTCGCTTAGGGTGCGAGAGGTCCCGGGTTCAAATCCCGGATGAGCCCTTTTGCAGATCCTTGAACAATCTCAGACAGGCAGATCTTGTCGGAATGCCGACTATCACCTCTTGGGCGCAGGACAAGGTGGCTGAATGGTTTTGGCGATAGGACTGCAAATCTATTTTGATATGCACTTGTTGGTTCAACGTCGCACAACATTTATTATTTTAGATAACCTGCAGAATGTAGGAGCAATTCTGACTTCCAAGTACAAGGATAATGATTCAAATGTAATACACTTGAAATGACATCCAGCCCCTAAAACAAATGAATTCCTCAGGCTCTGCATTGGCCGGGAATCAAACCCGAGTCAACTGCTTGGAAGGCAACTATGCTCACCACTATACCACCAATGCTATGTGCAGCTCAGTAGCAACATTGAGACATCGACTCATAATTTGACCGTCATTTTGGTGGAAAGTGATAATTCACTTTCACGGTTTAGGTGTATGATTATGGCTTAGGTTGCGAGAGGTCCCTGGTTGAAAAATCTATCATTTTAATCACTACAGGTTACCTTCAGATTAGTCCCGTGACACTTGTTGGGAACGTAGGGCAAAACGGAGAACATTGCGACAAGTGGGGTCACATTAGTTTGTAGCCCAAGATTTTGGATTCTACAAACAGAACTTGGCAACATAGACGGTTGTGACTTCAGACGAGTCTCCTGACACTTGTGGGGGATGTAGAGAAAAATTGAGAATACCACCATGTTCGTGAGGGTCTCCTCATTCCAGAGAGTGGTCATATGAATTTGTAGGTCAAACGGTTCGGAAGCTAGAGATGTTTTTGTGAGAAGACCGATTATAGGTATTGTCTCATGGTCTCATTTGACTCAAAATAAATGAGTTCCATTCTTTTGGAAGTCTTATTTTTTCATTTGTTTTTAAAAAAATGAATTGATCTCATTTTGCACTTTATTAATTTGTAAAAACTCGTCATCATTTTGCTGTCGCGACTGAACAAGACAGAATGTGAAAGACACAGCAGATGAACTACAGAAGATTTGAACTGAAGCATGGTCAAGATTTTGGAAGACTGTTATGCTCACAAGTAAAGCACAAAACACTCACATGATGTTCAATCGTTCCAAGCACCATGGACACGTCAATCGATATCTTCACTGTCATTGCTGCAGAAAGCAAAAAAATAACTTTTTGCGTAAGGCTCGTTGGTCTAGGGGTATGATTCTCGCTTAGGGTGCGAGAGGTCCCGGGTTCAAATCCCGGATGAGCCCTTTTGCAGATCCTTGAACAATCTCAGACAGGCAGATCTTGTCGGAATGCCGACTATCACCTCTTGGGCGCAGGACAAGGTGGCTGAATGGTTTTGGCGATAGGACTGCAAATCTATTTTGATATGCACTTGTTGGTTCAACGTCGCACAACATTTATTATTTTAGATAACCTGCAGAATGTAGGAGCAATTCTGACTTCCAAGTACAAGGATAATGATTCAAATGTAATACACTTGAAATGACATCCAGCCCCTAAAACAAATGAATTCCTCAGGCTCTGCATTGGCCGGGAATCAAACCCGAGTCAACTGCTTGGAAGGCAACTATGCTCACCACTATACCACCAATGCTATGTGCAGCTCAGTAGCAACATTGAGACATCGACTCATAATTTGACCGTCATTTTGGTGGAAAGTGATAATTCACTTTCACGGTTTAGGTGTATGATTATGGCTTAGGTTGCGAGAGGTCCCTGGTTGAAAAATCTATCATTTTAATCACTACAGGTTACCTTCAGATTAGTCCCGTGACACTTGTTGGGAACGTAGGGCAAAACGGAGAACATTGCGACAAGTGGGGTCACATTAGTTTGTAGCCCAAGATTTTGGATTCTACAAACAGAACTTGGCAACATAGACGGTTGTGACTTCAGACGAGTCTCCTGACACTTGTGGGGGATGTAGAGAAAAATTGAGAATACCACCATGTTCGTGAGGGTCTCCTCATTCCAGAGAGTGGTCATATGAATTTGTAGGTCAAACGGTTCGGAAGCTAGAGATGTTTTTGTGAGAAGACCGATTATAGGTATTGTCTCATGGTCTCATTTGACTCAAAATAAATGAGTTCCATTCTTTTGGAAGTCTTATTTTTTCATTTGTTTTTAAAAAAATGAATTGATCTCATTTTGCACTTTATTAATTTGTAAAAACTCGTCATCATTTTGCTGTCGCGACTGAACAAGACAGAATGTGAAAGACACAGCAGATGAACTACAGAAGATTTGAACTGAAGCATGGTCAAGATTTTGGAAGACTGTTATGCTCACAAGTAAAGCACAAAACACTCACATGATGTTCAATCGTTCCAAGCACCATGGACACGTCAATCGATATCTTCACTGTCATTGCTGCAGAAAGCAAAAAAATAACTTTTTGCGTAAGGCTCGTTGGTCTAGGGGTATGATTCTCGCTTAGGGTGCGAGAGGTCCCGGGTTCAAATCCCGGATGAGCCCTTTTGCAGATCCTTGAACAATCTC
The DNA here is from genome assembly GCF_013265735.2 of Oncorhynchus mykiss. NCBI lineage: Eukaryota > Metazoa > Chordata > Actinopteri > Salmoniformes > Salmonidae > Oncorhynchus > Oncorhynchus mykiss. Next base: position 20,045 of record NW_023493980.1, on the reverse strand, counting down.
AGACAGGCAGATCTTGTCGGAATGCCGACTATCACCTCTTGGGCGCAGGACAAGGTGGCTGAATGGTTTTGGCGATAGGACTGCAAATCTATTTTGATATGCACTTGTTGGTTCAACGTCGCACAACATTTATTATTTTAGATAACCTGCAGAATGTAGGAGCAATTCTGACTTCCAAGTACAAGGATAATGATTCAAATGTAATACACTTGAAATGACATCCAGCCCCTAAAACAAATGAATTCCTCAGGCTCTGCATTGGCGGGAATCAAACCCGAGTCAACTGCTTGGAAGGCAACTATGCTCACCACTATACCACCAATGCTATGTGCAGCTCAGTAGCAACATTGAGACATCGACTCATAATTTGACCGTCATTTTGGTGGAAAGTGATAATTCACTTTCACGGTTTAGGTGTATGATTATGGCTTAGGTTGCGAGAGGTCCCTGGTTGAAAAATCTATCATTTTAATCACTACAGGTTACCTTCAGATTAGTCCCGTGACACTTGTTGGGAACGTAGGGCAAAACGGAGAACATTGCGACAAGTGGGGTCACATTAGTTTGTAGCCCAAGATTTTGGATTCTACAAACAGAACTTGGCAACATAGACGGTTGTGACTTCAGACGAGTCTCCTGACACTTGTGGGGGATGTAGAGAAAAATTGAGAATACCACCATGTTCGTGAGGGTCTCCTCATTCCAGAGAGTGGTCATATGAATTTGTAGGTCAAACGGTTCGGAAGCTAGAGATGTTTTTGTGAGAAGACCGATTATAGGTATTGTCTCATGGTCTCATTTGACTCAAAATAAATGAGTTCCATTCTTTTGGAAGTCTTATTTTTTCATTTGTTTTTAAAAAAATGAATTGATCTCATTTTGCACTTTATTAATTTGTAAAAACTCGTCATCATTTTGCTGTCGCGACTGAACAAGACAGAATGTGAAAGACACAGCAGATGAACTACAGAAGATTTGAACTGAAGCATGGTCAAGATTTTGGAAGACTGTTATGCTCACAAGTAAAGCACAAAACACTCACATGATGTTCAATCGTTCCAAGCACCATGGACACGTCAATCGATATCTTCACTGTCATTGCTGCAGAAAGCAAAAAAATAACTTTTTGCGTAAGGCTCGTTGGTCTAGGGGTATGATTCTCGCTTAGGGTGCGAGAGGTCCCGGGTTCAAATCCCGGATGAGCCCTTTTGCAGATCCTTGAACAATCTCAGACAGGCAGATCTTGTCGGAATGCCGACTATCACCTCTTGGGCGCAGGACAAGGTGGCTGAATGGTTTTGGCGATAGGACTGCAAATCTATTTTGATATGCACTTGTTGGTTCAACGTCGCACAACATTTATTATTTTAGATAACCTGCAGAATGTAGGAGCAATTCTGACTTCCAAGTACAAGGATAATGATTCAAATGTAATACACTTGAAATGACATCCAGCCCCTAAAACAAATGAATTCCTCAGGCTCTGCATTGGCCGGGAATCAAACCCGAGTCAACTGCTTGGAAGGCAACTATGCTCACCACTATACCACCAATGCTATGTGCAGCTCAGTAGCAACATTGAGACATCGACTCATAATTTGACCGTCATTTTGGTGGAAAGTGATAATTCACTTTCACGGTTTAGGTGTATGATTATGGCTTAGGTTGCGAGAGGTCCCTGGTTGAAAAATCTATCATTTTAATCACTACAGGTTACCTTCAGATTAGTCCCGTGACACTTGTTGGGAACGTAGGGCAAAACGGAGAACATTGCGACAAGTGGGGTCACATTAGTTTGTAGCCCAAGATTTTGGATTCTACAAACAGAACTTGGCAACATAGACGGTTGTGACTTCAGACGAGTCTCCTGACACTTGTGGGGGATGTAGAGAAAAATTGAGAATACCACCATGTTCGTGAGGGTCTCCTCATTCCAGAGAGTGGTCATATGAATTTGTAGGTCAAACGGTTCGGAAGCTAGAGATGTTTTTGTGAGAAGACCGATTATAGGTATTGTCTCATGGTCTCATTTGACTCAAAATAAATGAGTTCCATTCTTTTGGAAGTCTTATTTTTTCATTTGTTTTAAAAAAATGAATTGATCTCATTTTGCACTTTATTAATTTGTAAAAAACTCGTCATCATTTTGCTGTCGCGACTGAACAAGACAGAATGTGAAAGACACAGCAGATGAACTACAGAAGATTTGAACTGAAGCATGGTCAAGATTTTGGAAGACTGTTATGCTCACAAGTAAAGCACAAAACACTCACATGATGTTCAATCGTTCCAAGCACCATGGACACGTCAATCGATATCTTCACTGTCATTGCTGCAGAAAGCAAAAAAATAACTTTTTGCGTAAGGCTCGTTGGTCTAGGGGTATGATTCTCGCTTAGGGTGCGAGAGGTCCCGGGTTCAAATCCCGGATGAGCCCTTTTGCAGATCCTTGAACAATCTCAGACAGGCAGATCTTGTCGGAATGCCGACTATCACCTCTTGGGCGCAGGACAAGGTGGCTGAATGGTTTTGGCGATAGGACTGCAAATCTATTTTGATATGCACTTGTTGGTTCAACGTCGCACAACATTTATTATTTTAGATAACCTGCAGAATGTAGGAGCAATTCTGACTTCCAAGTACAAGGATAATGATTCAAATGTAATACACTTGAAATGACATCCAGCCCCTAAAACAAATGAATTCCTCAGGCTCTGCATTGGCCGGGAATCAAACCCGAGTCAACTGCTTGGAAGGCAACTATGCTCACCACTATACCACCAATGCTATGTGCAGCTCAGTAGCAACATTGAGACATCGACTCATAATTTGACCGTCATTTTGGTGGAAAGTGATAATTCACTTTCACGGTTTAGGTGTATGATTATGGCTTAGGTTGCGAGAGGTCCCTGGTTGAAAAATCTATCATTTTAATCACTACAGGTTACCTTCAGATTAGTCCCGTGACACTTGTTGGGAACGTAGGGCAAAACGGAGAACATTGCGACAAGTGGGGTCACATTAGTTTGTAGCCCAAGATTTTGGATTCTACAAACAGAACTTGGCAACATAGACGGTTGTGACTTCAGACGAGTCTCCTGACACTTGTGGGGGATGTAGAGAAAAATTGAGAATACCACCATGTTCGTGAGGGTCTCCTCATTCCAGAGAGTGGTCATATGAATTTGTAGGTCAAACGGTTCGGAAGCTAGAGATGTTTTTGTGAGAAGACCGATTATAGGTATTGTCTCATGGTCTCATTTGACTCAAAATAAATGAGTTCCATTCTTTTGGAAGTCTTATTTTTTCATTTGTTTTTAAAAAAATGAATTGATCTCATTTTGCACTTTATTAATTTGTAAAAACTCGTCATCATTTTGCTGTCGCGACTGAACAAGACAGAATGTGAAAGACACAGCAGATGAACTACAGAAGATTTGAACTGAAGCATGGTCAAGATTTTGGAAGACTGTTATGCTCACAAGTAAAGCACAAAACACTCACATGATGTTCAATCGTTCCAAGCACCATGGACACGTCAATCGATATCTTCACTGTCATTGCTGCAGAAAGCAAAAAAATAACTTTTTGCGTAAGGCTCGTTGGTCTAGGGGTATGATTCTCGCTTAGGGTGCGAGAGGTCCCGGGTTCAAATCCCGGATGAGCCCTTTTGCAGATCCTTGAACAATCTCAGACAGGCAGATCTTGTCGGAATGCCGACTATCACCTCTTGGGCGCAGGACAAGGTGGCTGAATGGTTTTGGCGATAGGACTGCAAATCTATTTTGATATGCACTTGTTGGTTCAACGTCGCACAACATTTATTATTTTAGATAACCTGCAGAATGTAGGAGCAATTCTGACTTCCAAGTACAAGGATAATGATTCAAATGTAATACACTTGAAATGACATCCAGCCCCTAAAACAAATGAATTCCTCAGGCTCTGCATTGGCCGGGAATCAAACCCGAGTCAACTGCTTGGAAGGCAACTATGCTCACCACTATACCACCAATGCTATGTGCAGCTCAGTAGCAACATTGAGACATCGACTCATAATTTGACCGTCATTTTGGTGGAAAGTGATAATTCACTTTCACGGTTTAGGTGTATGATTATGGCTTAGGTTGCGAGAGGTCCCTGGTTGAAAAATCTATCATTTTAATCACTACAGGTTACCTTCAGATTAGTCCCGTGACACTTGTTGGGAACGTAGGGCAAAACGGAGAACATTGCGACAAGTGGGGTCACATTAGTTTGTAGCCCAAGATTTTGGATTCTACAAACAGAACTTGGCAACATAGACGGTTGTGACTTCAGACGAGTCTCCTGACACTTGTGGGGGATGTAGAGAAAAATTGAGAATACCACCATGTTCGTGAGGGTCTCCTCATTCCAGAGAGTGGTCATATGAATTTGTAGGTCAAACGGTTCGGAAGCTAGAGATGTTTTTGTGAGAAGACCGATTATAGGTATTGTCTCATGGTCTCATTTGACTCAAAATAAATGAGTTCCATTCTTTTGGAAGTCTTATTTTTCATTTGTTTTTAAAAAAATGAATTGATCTCATTTTGCACTTTATTAATTTGTAAAAACTCGTCATCATTTTGCTGTCGCGACTGAACAAGACAGAATGTGAAAGACACAGCAGATGAACTACAGAAGATTTGAACTGAAGCATGGTCAAGATTTTGGAAGACTGTTATGCTCACAAGTAAAGCACAAAACACTCACATGATGTTCAATCGTTCCAAGCACCATGGACACGTCAATCGATATCTTCACTGTCATTGCTGCAGAAAGCAAAAAAATAACTTTTTGCGTAAGGCTCGTTGGTCTAGGGGTATGATTCTCGCTTAGGGTGCGAGAGGTCCCGGGTTCAAATCCCGGATGAGCCCTTTTGCAGATCCTTGAACAATCTCAGACAGGCAGATCTTGTCGGAATGCCGACTATCACCTCTTGGGCGCAGGACAAGGTGGCTGAATGGTTTTGGCGATAGGACTGCAAATCTATTTTGATATGCACTTGTTGGTTCAACGTCGCACAACATTTATTATTTTAGATAACCTGCAGAATGTAGGAGCAATTCTGACTTCCAAGTACAAGGATAATGATTCAAATGTAATACACTTGAAATGACATCCAGCCCCTAAAACAAATGAATTCCTCAGGCTCTGCATTGGCCGGGAATCAAACCCGAGTCAACTGCTTGGAAGGCAACTATGCTCACCACTATACCACCAATGCTATGTGCAGCTCAGTAGCAACATTGAGACATCGACTCATAATTTGACCGTCATTTTGGTGGAAAGTGATAATTCACTTTCACGGTTTAGGTGTATGATTATGGCTTAGGTTGCGAGAGGTCCCTGGTTGAAAAATCTATCATTTTAATCACTACAGGTTACCTTCAGATTAGTCCCGTGACACTTGTTGGGAACGTAGGGCAAAACGGAGAACATTGCGACAAGTGGGGTCACATTAGTTTGTAGCCCAAGATTTTGGATTCTACAAACAGAACTTGGCAACATAGACGGTTGTGACTTCAGACGAGTCTCCTGACACTTGTGGGGGATGTAGAGAAAAATTGAGAATACCACCATGTTCGTGAGGGTCTCCTCATTCCAGAGAGTGGTCATATGAATTTGTAGGTCAAACGGTTCGGAAGCTAGAGATGTTTTTGTGAGAAGACCGATTATAGGTATTGTCTCATGGTCTCATTTGACTCAAAATAAATGAGTTCCATTCTTTTGGAAGTCTTATTTTTTCATTTGTTTTTAAAAAAATGAATTGATCTCATTTTGCACTTTATTAATTTGTAAAAACTCGTCATCATTTTGCTGTCGCGACTGAACAAGACAGAATGTGAAAGACACAGCAGATGAACTACAGAAGATTTGAACTGAAGCATGGTCAAGATTTTGGAAGACTGTTATGCTCACAAGTAAAGCACAAAACACTCACATGATGTTCAATCGTTCCAAGCACCATGGACACGTCAATCGATATCTTCACTGTCATTGCTGCAGAAAGCAAAAAAATAACTTTTTGCGTAAGGCTCGTTGGTCTAGGGGTATGATTCTCGCTTAGGGTGCGAGAGGTCCGGGTTCAAATCCCGGATGAGCCCTTTTGCAGATCCTTGAACAATCTCAGACAGGCAGATCTTGTCGGAATGCCGACTATCACCTCTTGGGCGCAGGACAAGGTGGCTGAATGGTTTTGGCGATAGGACTGCAAATCTATTTTGATATGCACTTGTTGGTTCAACGTCGCACAACATTTATTATTTTAGATAACCTGCAGAATGTAGGAGCAATTCTGACTTCCAAGTACAAGGATAATGATTCAAATGTAATACACTTGAAATGACATCCAGCCCCTAAAACAAATGAATTCCTCAGGCTCTGCATTGGCCGGGAATCAAACCCGAGTCAACTGCTTGGAAGGCAACTATGCTCACCACTATACCACCAATGCTATGTGCAGCTCAGTAGCAACATTGAGACATCGACTCATAATTTGACCGTCATTTTGGTGGAAAGTGATAATTCACTTTCACGGTTTAGGTGTATGATTATGGCTTAGGTTGCGAGAGGTCCCTGGTTGAAAAATCTATCATTTTAATCACTACAGGTTACCTTCAGATTAGTCCCGTGACACTTGTTGGGAACGTAGGGCAAAACGGAGAACATTGCGACAAGTGGGGTCACATTAGTTTGTAGCCCAAGATTTTGGATTCTACAAACAGAACTTGGCAACATAGACGGTTGTGACTTCAGACGAGTCTCCTGACACTTGTGGGGGATGTAGAGAAAAATTGAGAATACCACCATGTTCGTGAGGGTCTCCTCATTCCAGAGAGTGGTCATATGAATTTGTAGGTCAAACGGTTCGGAAGCTAGAGATGTTTTGTGAGAAGACCGATTATAGGTATTGTCTCATGGTCTCATTTGACTCAAAATAAATGAGTTCCATTCTTTTGGAAGTCTTATTTTTTCATTTGTTTTTAAAAAAATGAATTGATCTCATTTTGCACTTTATTAATTTGTAAAAACTCGTCATCATTTTGCTGTCGCGACTGAACAAGACAGAATGTGAAAGACACAGCAGATGAACTACAGAAGATTTGAACTGAAGCATGGTCAAGATTTTGGAAGACTGTTATGCTCACAAGTAAAGCACAAAACACTCACATGATGTTCAATCGTTCCAAGCACCATGGACACGTCAATCGATATCTTCACTGTCATTGCTGCAGAAAGCAAAAAAATAACTTTTTGCGTAAGGCTCGTTGGTCTAGGGGTATGATTCTCGCTTAGGGTGCGAGAGGTCCCGGGTTCAAATCCCGGATGAGCCCTTTTGCAGATCCTTGAACAATCTCAGACAGGCAGATCTTGTCGGAATGCCGACTATCACCTCTTGGGCGCAGGACAAGGTGGCTGAATGGTTTTGGCGATAGGACTGCAAATCTATTTTGATATGCACTTGTTGGTTCAACGTCGCACAACATTTATTATTTAGATAACCTGCAGAATGTAGGAGCAATTCTGACTTCCAAGTACAAGGATAATGATTCAAATGTAATACACTTGAAATGACATCCAGCCCCTAAAACAAATGAATTCCTCAGGCTCTGCATTGGCCGGGAATCAAACCCGAGTCAACTGCTTGGAAGGCAACTATGCTCACCACTATACCACCAATGCTATGTGCAGCTCAGTAGCAACATTGAGACATCGACTCATAATTTGACCGTCATTTTGGTGGAAAGTGATAATTCACTTTCACGGTTTAGGTGTATGATTATGGCTTAGGTTGCGAGAGGTCCCTGGTTGAAAAATCTATCATTTTAATCACTACAGGTTACCTTCAGATTAGTCCCGTGACACTTGTTGGGAACGTAGGGCAAAACGGAGAACATTGCGACAAGTGGGGTCACATTAGTTTGTAGCCCAAGATTTTGGATTCTACAAACAGAACTTGGCAACATAGACGGTTGTGACTTCAGACGAGTCTCCTGACACTTGTGGGGGATGTAGAGAAAAATTGAGAATACCACCATGTTCGTGAGGGTCTCCTCATTCCAGAGAGTGGTCATATGAATTTGTAGGTCAAACGGTTCGGAAGCTAGAGATGTTTTGTGAGAAGACCGATTATAGGTATTGTCTCATGGTCTCATTTGACTCAAAATAAATGAGTTCCATTCTTTTGGAAGTCTTATTTTTCATTTGTTTTAAAAAAAATGAATTGATCTCATTTTGCACTTTATTAATTTGTAAAAACTCGTCATCATTTTGCTGTCGCGACTGAACAAGACAGAATGTGAAAGACACAGCAGATGAACTACAGAAGATTTGAACTGAAGCATGGTCAAGATTTTGGAAGACTGTTATGCTCACAAGTAAAGCACAAAACACTCACATGATGTTCAATCGTTCCAAGCACCATGGACACGTCAATCGATATCTTCACTGTCATTGCTGCAGAAAGCAAAAAAATAACTTTTTGCGTAAGGCTCGTTGGTCTAGGGGTATGATTCTCGCTTAGGGTGCGAGAGGTCCCGGGTTCAAATCCCGGATGAGCCCTTTTGCAGATCCTTGAACAATCTCAGACAGGCAGATCTTGTCGGAATGCCGACTATCACCTCTTGGGCGCAGGACAAGGTGGCTGAATGGTTTTGGCGATAGGACTGCAAATCTATTTTGATATGCACTTGTTGGTTCAACGTCGCACAACATTTATTATTTTAGATAACCTGCAGAATGTAGGAGCAATTCTGACTTCCAAGTACAAGGATAATGATTCAAATGTAATACACTTGAAATGACATCCAGCCCCTAAAACAAATGAATTCCTCAGGCTCTGCATTGGCCGGGAATCAAACCCGAGTCAACTGCTTGGAAGGCAACTATGCTCACCACTATACCACCAATGCTATGTGCAGCTCAGTAGCAACATTGAGACATCGACTCATAATTTGACCGTCATTTTGGTGGAAAGTGATAATTCACTTTCACGGTTTAGGTGTATGATTATGGCTTAGGTTGCGAGAGGTCCCTGGTTGAAAAATCTATCATTTTAATCACTACAGGTTACCTTCAGATTAGTCCCGTGACACTTGTTGGGAACGTAGGGCAAAACGGAGAACATTGCGACAAGTGGGGTCACATTAGTTTGTAGCCCAAGATTTTGGATTCTACAAACAGAACTTGGCAACATAGACGGTTGTGACTTCAGACGAGTCTCCTGACACTTGTGGGGGATGTAGAGAAAAATTGAGAATACCACCATGTTCGTGAGGGTCTCCTCATTCCAGAGAGTGGTCATATGAATTTGTAGGTCAAACGGTTCGGAAGCTAGAGATGTTTTTGTGAGAAGACCGATTATAGGTATTGTCTCATGGTCTCATTTGACTCAAAATAAATGAGTTCCATTCTTTTGGAAGTCTTATTTTTTCATTTGTTTTAAAAAAATGAATTGATCTCATTTTGCACTTTATTAATTTGTAAAAACTCGTCATCATTTTGCTGTCGCGACTGAACAAGACAGAATGTGAAAGACACAGCAGATGAACTACAGAAGATTTGAACTGAAGCATGGTCAAGATTTTGGAAGACTGTTATGCTCACAAGTAAAGCACAAAACACTCACATGATGTTCAATCGTTCCAAGCACCATGGACACGTCAATCGATATCTTCACTGTCATTGCTGCAGAAAGCAAAAAAATAACTTTTTGCGTAAGGCTCGTTGGTCTAGGGGTATGATTCTCGCTTAGGGTGCGAGAGGTCCCGGGTTCAAATCCCGGATGAGCCCTTTTGCAGATCCTTGAACAATCTCAGACAGGCAGATCTTGTCGGAATGCCGACTATCACCTCTTGGGCGCAGGACAAGGTGGCTGAATGGTTTTGGCGATAGGACTGCAAATCTATTTTGATATGCACTTGTTGGTTCAACGTCGCACAACATTTATTATTTTAGATAACCTGCAGAATGTAGGAGCAATTCTGACTTCCAAGTACAAGGATAATGATTCAAATGTAATACACTTGAAATGACATCCAGCCCCTAAAACAAATGAATTCCTCAGGCTCTGCATTGGCCGGGAATCAAACCCGAGTCAACTGCTTGGAAGGCAACTATGCTCACCACTATACCACCAATGCTATGTGCAGCTCAGTAGCAACATTGAGACATCGACTCATAATTTGACCGTCATTTTGGTGGAAAGTGATAATTCACTTTCACGGTTTAGGTGTATGATTATGGCTTAGGTTGCGAGAGGTCCCTGGTTGAAAAATCTATCATTTTAATCACTACAGGTTACCTTCAGATTAGTCCCGTGACACTTGTTGGGAACGTAGGGCAAAACGGAGAACATTGCGACAAGTGGGGTCACATTAGTTTGTAGCCCAAGATTTTGGATTCTACAAACAGAACTTGGCAACATAGACGGTTGTGACTTCAGACGAGTCTCCTGACACTTGTGGGGGATGTAGAGAAAAATTGAGAATACCACCATGTTCGTGAGGGTCTCCTCATTCCAGAGAGTGGTCATATGAATTTGTAGGTCAAACGGTTCGGAAGCTAGAGATGTTTTTGTGAGAAGACCGATTATAGGTATTGTCTCATGGTCTCATTTGACTCAAAATAAATGAGTTCCATTCTTTTGGAAGTCTTATTTTTCATTTGTTTTAAAAAAATGAATTGATCTCATTTTGCACTTTATTAATTTGTAAAAACTCGTCATCATTTTGCTGTCGCGACTGAACAAGACAGAATGTGAAAGACACAGCAGATGAACTACAGAAGATTTGAACTGAAGCATGGTCAAGATTTTGGAAGACTGTTATGCTCACAAGTAAAGCACAAAACACTCACATGATGTTCAATCGTTCCAAGCACCATGGACACGTCAATCGATATCTTCACTGTCATTGCTGCAGAAAGCAAAAAAATAACTTTTTGCGTAAGGCTCGTTGGTCTAGGGGTATGATTCTCGCTTAGGGTGCGAGAGGTCCCGGGTTCAAATCCCGGATGAGCCCTTTTGCAGATCCTTGAACAATCTCAGACAGGCAGATCTTGTCGGAATGCCGACTATCACCTTGGGCGCAGGACAAGGTGGCTGAATGGTTTTGGCGATAGGACTGCAAATCTATTTGATATGCACTTGTTGGTTCAACGTCGCACAACATTTATTATTTTAGATAACCTGCAGAATGTAGGAGCAATTCTGACTTCCAAGTACAAGGATAATGATTCAAATGTAATACACTTGAAATGACATCCAGCCCCTAAAACAAATGAATTCCTCAGGCTCTGCATTGGCCGGGAATCAAACCCGAGTCAACTGCTTGGAAGGCAACTATGCTCACCACTATACCACCAATGCTATGTGCAGCTCAGTAGCAACATTGAGACATCGACTCATAATTTGACCGTCATTTTGGTGGAAAGTGATAATTCACTTTCACGGTTTAGGTGTATGATTATGGCTTAGGTTGCGAGAGGTCCCTGGTTGAAAAATCTATCATTTTAATCACTACAGGTTACCTTCAGATTAGTCCCGTGACACTTGTTGGGAACGTAGGGCAAAACGGAGAACATTGCGACAAGTGGGGTCACATTAGTTTGTAGCCCAAGATTTGGATTCTACAAACAGAACTTGGCAACATAGACGGTTGTGACTTCAGACGAGTCTCCTGACACTTGTGGGGGATGTAGAGAAAAATTGAGAATACCACCATGTTCGTGAGGGTCTCCTCATTCCAGAGAGTGGTCATATGAATTTGTAGGTCAAACGGTTCGGAAGCTAGAGATGTTTGTGGAGAAGACCGATTATAGGTATTGTCTCATGGTCTCATTTGACTCAAAATAAATGAGTTCCATTCTTTGGAAGTCTTATTTTTTCATTTGTTTTAAAAAAATGAATTGATCTCATTTTGCACTTTATTAATTTGTAAAAAACTCGTCATCATTTGCTGTCGCGACTGAACAAGACAGAATGTGAAAGACACAGCAGATGAACTACAGAAGATTTGAACTGAAGCATGGTCAAGATTTTGGAAGACTGTTATGCTCACAAGTAAAGCACAAAACACTCACATGATGTTCAATCGTTCCAAGCACCATGGACACGTCAATCGATATCTTCACTGTCATTGCTGCAGAAAGCAAAAAAATAACTTTTTGCGTAAGGCTCGTTGGTCTAGGGGTATGATTCTCGCTTAGGGTGCGAGAGGTCCGGGTTCAAATCCCGGATGAGCCCTTTTGCAGATCCTTGAACAATCTCAGACAGGCAGATCTTGTCGGAATGCCGACTATCACCTCTTGGGCGCAGGACAAGGTGGCTGAATGGTTTTGGCGATAGGACTGCAAATCTATTTTGATATGCACTTGTTGGTTCAACGTCGCACAACATTATTATTTTAGATAACCTGCAGAATGTAGGAGCAATTCTGACTTCCAAGTACAAGGATAATGATTCAAATGTAATACACTTGAAATGACATCCAGCCCCTAAAACAAATGAATTCCTCAGGCTCTGCATTGGCCGGGAATCAAACCCGAGTCAACTGCTTGGAAGGCAACTATGCTCACCACTATACCACCAATGCTATGTGCAGCTCAGTAGCAACATTGAGACATCGACTCATAATTTGACCGTCATTTTGGTGGAAAGTGATAATTCACTTTCACGGTTTAGGTGTATGATTATGGCTTAGGTTGCGAGAGGTCCCTGGTTGAAAAATCTATCATTTTAATCACTACAGGTTACCTTCAGATTAGTCCCGTGACACTTGTTGGGAACGTAGGGCAAAACGGAGAACATTGCGACAAGTGGGGTCACATTAGTTTGTAGCCCAAGATTTTGGATTCTACAAACAGAACTTGGCAACATAGACGGTTGTGACTTCAGACGAGTCTCCTGACACTTGTGGGGGATGTAGAGAAAAATTGAGAATACCACCATGTTCGTGAGGGTCTCCTCATTCCAGAGAGTGGTCATATGAATTTGTAGGTCAAACGGTTCGGAAGCTAGAGATGTTTTTGTGAGAAGACCGATTATAGGTATTGTCTCATGGTCTCATTTGACTCAAAATAAATGAGTTCCATTCTTTTGGAAGTCTTATTTTTCATTTGTTTTTAAAAAAATGAATTGATCTCATTTTGCACTTTATTAATTTGTAAAAAACTCGTCATCATTTTGCTGTCGCGACTGAACAAGACAGAATGTGAAAGACACAGCAGATGAACTACAGAAGATTTGAACTGAAGCATGGTCAAGATTTTGGAAGACTGTTATGCTCACAAGTAAAGCACAAAACACTCACATGATGTTCAATCGTTCCAAGCACCATGGACACGTCAATCGATATCTTCACTGTCATTGCTGCAGAAAGCAAAAAAATAACTTTTTGCGTAAGGCTCGTTGGTCTAGGGGTATGATTCTCGCTTAGGGTGCGAGAGGTCCGGGTTCAAATCCCGGATGAGCCCTTTTGCAGATCCTTGAACAATCTCAGACAGGCAGATCTTGTCGGAATGCCGACTATCACCTCTTGGGCGCAGGACAAGGTGGCTGAATGGTTTTGGCGATAGGACTGCAAATCTATTTTGATATGCACTTGTGGTTCAACGTCGCACAACATTTATTATTTTAGATAACCTGCAGAATGTAGGAGCAATTCTGACTTCCAAGTACAAGGATAATGATTCAAATGTAATACACTTGAAATGACATCCAGCCCCTAAAACAAATGAATTCCTCAGGCTCTGCATTGGCCGGGAATCAAACCGAGTCAACTGCTTGGAAGGCAACTATGCTCACCACTATACCACCAATGCTATGTGCAGCTCAGTAGCAACATTGAGACATCGACTCATAATTTGACCGTCATTTTGGTGGAAAGTGATAATTCACTTTCACGGTTTAGGTGTATGATTATGGCTTAGGTTGCGAGAGGTCCCTGGTTGAAAAATCTATCATTTTAATCACTACAGGTTACCTTCAGATTAGTCCCGTGACACTTGTTGGGAACGTAGGGCAAAACGGAGAACATTGCGACAAGTGGGGTCACATTAGTTTGTAGCCCAAGATTTTGGATTCTACAAACAGAACTTGGCAACATAGACGGTTGTGACTTCAGACGAGTCTCCTGACACTTGTGGGGGATGTAGAGAAAAATTGAGAATACCACCATGTTCGTGAGGGTCTCCTCATTCCAGAGAGTGGTCATATGAATTTGTAGGTCAAACGGTTCGGAAGCTAGAGATGTTTTTGTGAGAAGACCGATTATAGGTATTGTCTCATGGTCTCATTTGACTCAAAATAAATGAGTTCCATTCTTTGGAAGTCTTATTTTTCATTGTTTTTAAAAAAATGAATTGATCTCATTTTGCACTTTATTAATTTGTAAAAACTCGTCATCATTTTGCTGTCGCGACTGAACAAGACAGAATGTGAAAGACACAGCAGATGAACTACAGAAGATTTGAACTGAAGCATGGTCAAGATTTTGGAAGACTGTTATGCTCACAAGTAAAGCACAAAACACTCACATGATGTTCAATCGTTCCAAGCACCATGGACACGTCAATCGATATCTTCACTGTCATTGCTGCAGAAAGCAAAAAAATAACTTTTTGCGTAAGGCTCGTTGGTCTAGGGTATGATTCTCGCTTAGGGTGCGAGAGGTCCCGGGTTCAAATCCCGGATGAGCCCTTTTGCAGATCCTTGAACAATCTCAGACAGGCAGATCTTGTCGGAATGCCGACTATCACCTCTTGGGCGCAGGACAAGGTGGCTGAATGGTTTTGGCGATAGGACTGCAAATCTATTTTGATATGCACTTGTTGGTTCAACGTCGCACAACATTTATTATTTAGATAACCTGCAGAATGTAGGAGCAATTCTGACTTCCAAGTACAAGGATAATGATTCAAATGTAATACACTTGAAATGACATCCAGCCCCTAAAACAAATGAATTCCTCAGGCTCTGCATTGGCCGGGAATCAAACCCGAGTCAACTGCTTGGAAGGCAACTATGCTCACCATATACCACCAATGCTATGTGCAGCTCAGTAGCAACATTGAGACATCGACTCATAATTTGACCGTCATTTTGGTGGAAAGTGATAATTCACTTTCACGGTTTAGGTGTATGATTATGGCTTAGGTTGCGAGAGGTCCCTGGTTGAAAAATCTATCATTTTAATCACTACAGGTTACCTTCAGATTAGTCCCGTGACACTTGTTGGGAACGTAGGGCAAAACGGAGAACATTGCGACAAGTGGGGTCACATTAGTTTGTAGCCCAAGATTTTGGATTCTACAAACAGAACTTGGCAACATAGACGGTTGTGACTTCAGACGAGTCTCCTGACACTTGTGGGGGATGTAGAGAAAAATTGAGAATACCACCATGTTCGTGAGGGTCTCCTCATTCCAGAGAGTGGTCATATGAATTGTAGGTCAAACGGTTCGGAAGCTAGAGATGTTTTTGTGAGAAGACCGATTATAGGTATTGTCTCATGGTCTCATTTGACTCAAAATAAATGAGTTCCATTCTTTTGGAAGTCTTATTTTTTCATTGTTTTTAAAAAAATGAATTGATCTCATTTTGCACTTTATTAATTTGTAAAAAACTCGTCATCATTTTGCTGTCGCGACTGAACAAGACAGAATGTGAAAGACACAGCAGATGAACTACAGAAGATTTGAACTGAAGCATGGTCAAGATTTTGGAAGACTGTTATGCTCACAAGTAAAGCACAAAACACTCACATGATGTTCAATCGTTCCAAGCACCATGGACACGTCAATCGATATCTTCACTGTCATTGCTGCAGAAAGCAAAAAAATAACTTTTTGCGTAAGGCTCGTTGGTCTAGGGGTATGATTCTCGCTTAGGGTGCGAGAGGTCCCGGGTTCAAATCCCGGATGAGCCCTTTTGCAGATCCTTGAACAATCTCAGACAGGCAGATCTTGTCGGAATGCCGACTATCACCTCTTGGGCGCAGGACAAGGTGGCTGAATGGTTTTGGCGATAGGACTGCAAATCTATTTTGATATGCACTTGTTGGTTCAACGTCGCACAACATTTATTATTTTAGATAACCTGCAGAATGTAGGAGCAATTCTGACTTCCAAGTACAAGGATAATGATTCAAATGTAATACACTTGAAATGACATCCAGCCCCTAAAACAAATGAATCCTCAGGCTCTGCATTGGCCGGGAATCAAACCCGAGTCAACTGCTTGGAAGGCAACTATGCTCACCACTATACCACCAATGCTATGTGCAGCTCAGTAGCAACATTGAGACATCGACTCATAATTTGACCGTCATTTTGGTGGAAAGTGATAATTCACTTTCACGGTTTAGGTGTATGATTATGGCTTAGGTTGCGAGAGGTCCCTGGTTGAAAAATCTATCATTTTAATCACTACAGGTTACCTTCAGATTAGTCCGTGACACTTGTTGGGAACGTAGGGCAAAACGGAGAACATTGCGACAAGTGGGGTCACATTAGTTTGTAGCCCAAGATTTTGGATTCTACAAACAGAACTTGGCAACATAGACGGTTGTGACTTCAGACGAGTCTCCTGACACTTGTGGGGGATGTAGAGAAAAATTGAGAATACCACCATGTTCGTGAGGGTCTCCTCATTCCAGAGAGTGGTCATATGAATTTGTAGGTCAAACGGTTCGGAAGCTAGAGATGTTTGTGGAGAAGACCGATTATAGGTATTGTCTCATGGTCTCATTTGACTCAAAATAAATGAGTTCCATTCTTTTGGAAGTCTTATTTTTTCATTTGTTTTAAAAAAAATGAATTGATCTCATTTTGCACTTTATTAATTTGTAAAAAACTCGTCACATTTTGCTGTCGCGACTGAACAAGACAGAATGTGAAAGACACAGCAGATGAACTACAGAAGATTTGAACTGAAGCATGGTCAAGATTTGGAAGACTGTTATGCTCACAAGTAAAGCACAAAACACTCACATGATGTTCAATCGTTCCAAGCACCATGGACACGTCAATCGATATCTTCACTGTCATTGCTGCAGAAAGCAAAAAAATAACTTTTTGCGTAAGGCTCGTTGGTCTAGGGGTATGATTCTCGCTTAGGGTGCGAGAGGTCCCGGGTTCAAATCCCGGATGAGCCCTTTGCAGATCCTTGAACAATCTCAGACAGGCAGATCTTGTCGGAATGCCGACTATCACCTCTTGGGCGCAGGACAAGGTGGCTGAATGGTTTTGGCGATAGGACTGCAAATCTATTTTGATATGCACTTGTTGGTTCAACGTCGCACAACATTTATTATTTTAGATAACCTGCAGAATGTAGGAGCAATTCTGACTTCCAAGTACAAGGATAATGATTCAAATGTAATACACTTGAAATGACATCCAGCCCCTAAAACAAATGAATTCCTCAGGCTCTGCATTGGCCGGGAATCAAACCCGAGTCAACTGCTTGGAAGGCAACTATGCTCACCACTATACCACCAATGCTATGTGCAGCTCAGTAGCAACATTGAGACATCGACTCATAATTTGACCGTCATTTTGGTGGAAAGTGATAATTCACTTTCACGGTTTAGGTGTATGATTATGGCTTAGGTTGCGAGAGGTCCCTGGTTGAAAAATCTATCATTTAATCACTACAGGTTACCTTCAGATTAGTCCCGTGACACTTGTTGGGAACGTAGGGCAAAACGGAGAACATTGCGACAAGTGGGGTCACATTAGTTTGTAGCCCAAGATTTTGGATTCTACAAACAGAACTTGGCAACATAGACGGTTGTGACTTCAGACGAGTCTCTGACACTTGTGGGGGATGTAGAGAAAAATGAGAATACCACCATGTTCGTGAGGGTCTCCTCATTCCAGAGAGTGGTCATATGAATTTGTAGGTCAAACGGTTCGGAAGCTAGAGATGTTTTTGTGAGAAGACCGATTATAGGTATTGTCTCATGGTCTCATTTGACTCAAAATAAATGAGTTCCATCTTTTTGGAAGTTATTTTTCATTGTTTTTAAAAAAATGAATTGATCTCATTTTGCACTTTATTAATTTGTAAAAACTCGTCATCATTTTGCTGTCGCGACTGAACAAGACAGAATGTGAAAGACACAGCAGATGAACTACAGAAGATTTGAACTGAAGCATGGTCAAGATTTGGAAGACTGTTATGCTCACAAGTAAAGCACAAAACACTCACATGATGTTCAATCGTTCCAAGCACCATGGACACGTCAATCGATATCTTCACTGTCATTGCTGCAGAAAGCAAAAAAATAACTTTTTGCGTAAGGCTCGTTGGTCTAGGGGTATGATTCTCGCTTAGGGTGCGAGAGGTCCGGGTTCAAATCCCGGATGAGCCCTTTTGCAGATCCTTGAACAATCTCAGACAGGCAGATCTTGTCGGAATGCCGACTATCACCTCTTGGGCGCAGGACAAGGTGGCTGAATGGTTTTGGCGATAGGACTGCAAATCTATTTTGATATGCACTTGTTGGTTCAACGTCGCACAACATTTATTATTTTAGATAACCTGCAGAATGTAGGAGCAATTCTGACTTCCAAGTACAAGGATAATGATTCAAATGTAATACACTTGAAATGACATCCAGCCCCTAAAACAAATGAATTCTCAGGCTCTGCATTGGCCGGGAATCAAACCCGAGTCAACTGCTTGGAAGGCAAGCTATGCTCACCACTATACCACCAATGCTATGTGCAGCTCAGTAGCAACATTGAGACATCGACTCATAATTTGACCGTCATTTTGGTGGAAAGTGATAATTCACTTTCACGGTTTAGGTGTATGATTATGGCTTAGGTTGCGAGAGGTCCCTGGTTGAAAAATCTATCATTTTAATCACTACAGGTTACCTTCAGATTAGTCCCGTGACACTTGTTGGGAACGTAGGGCAAAACGGAGAACATTGCGACAAGTGGGGTCACATTAGTTTGTAGCCCAAGATTTTGGATTCTACAAACAGAACTTGGCAACATAGACGGTTGTGACTTCAGACGAGTCTCCTGACACTTGTGGGGGATGTAGAGAAAAATTGAGAATACCACCATGTTCGTGAGGGTCTCCTCATTCCAGAGAGTGGTCATATGAATTGTAGGTCAAACGTTCGGAAGCTAGAGATTTTTGTGAGAAGACGATTATAGGTATTGTCTCATGGTCTCATTTGACTCAAAATAAATGAGTTCCATTCTTTTGGAAGTCTTATTTTTCATTTGTTTTAAAAAAATGAATTGATCTCATTTGCACTTTATTAATTTGTAAAAACTCGTCATCATTTTGCTGTCGCGACTGAACAAGACAGAATGTGAAAGACACAGCAGATGAACTACAGAAGATTTGAACTGAAGCAGTCAAGATTTTGGAAGACTGTTATGCTCACAAGTAAAGCACAAAACACTCACATGATGTTCAATCGTTCCAAGCACCATGGACACGTCATCGATATCTTCACTGTCATTGCTGCAGAAAGCAAAAAAATAACTTTTTGCGTAAGGCTCGTTGGTCTAGGGGTATGATTCTCGCTTAGGGTGCGAGAGGTCCCGGGTTCAAATCCCGGATGAGCCTTTTGCAGATCTTGAACAATCTCAGACAGGCAGATCTTGTCGGAATGCCGACTATCACCTCTTGGGCGCAGGACAAGGTGGCTGAATGGTTTGGCGATAGGACTGCAAATCTATTTTGATATGCACTTGTTGGTTCAACGTCGCACAAACATTTATTATTTAGATAACCTGCAGAATGTAGGAGCAATTCTGACTTCCAAGTACAAGGATAATGATTCAAATGTAATACACTTGAAATGACATCCAGCCCCTAAAAAAGAATCCTCAGGCTCTGCATTGGCCGGGAATCAAACCCGAGTCAACTGCTTGGAAGGCAACTATGATCACAACTATACCACCAATGCTATGTGCAGCTCAGTAGAACATTGAGACATCGACTCATAATTTGACCGTCATTTTGGTGGAAAGTGATAATTCACTTTCACGGT
>NW_023493979.1:0-78961 GCF_013265735.2 Oncorhynchus mykiss | reverse complement strand
TTGCTTTACTGTTTCATGAATCGATGAATCGATGAATTTTTGCAAGTTGCATTGCAATACGGAGATAATATTACACTTTTCCATCAACAAAGTTCTAAATCATGTTGTGATTCACTCACTCTGGATGAATTTTTGCAAGTTGCATTGCAATACGGAAATAATATTACACTTTTCCATCAACAAAGTTCTAAATCATGTTGTGATTCACTCACTCTGGATGAATTTTTGCAAGCTGCATTGCAATACGGAGATAATATTACACTTTTCCATCAACAAAGTTCTAAATCATGTTGTGATTCACTCAATCTGGATGAATTTTTGCAAGCTGCATTGCAATACGGAAATAATATTACACTTTTCCATCAACAAAGTTCTAAATCATGTTGTGATTCCACTCTTGATTACATTTTCTTGCTGTACTGTTTCATTCATGAATCGATGAATCGATGAATTTTTGCAAGTTGCATTGCAATACGGAGATAATATTACACTTTTCCATCAACAAAGTTCTAAATCATGTTGTGATTCACTCACTCTGGATGAATTTTTGCAAGCTGCAATACGGAAATAATATTACACTTTTCCATGAACAAAGTTCTAAATCATGTTGTGATTCCACTCTTGATTACATTTTCTTGCTGTACTGTTTCATTCATGAATCGATGAATCGATGAATTTTTGCAAGTTGCATTGCAATACGGAGATAATATTACACTTTTCCATCAACAAAGTTCTAAATCATGTTGTGATTCACTCACTCTGGATGAATTTTTGCAAGTTGCATTGCAATACGGAAATAATATTACACTTTTCCATCAACAAAGTTCTAAATCATGTTGTGATTCACTCACTCTGGATGAATTTTTGCAAGTTGCATTGCAATACGGAAATAATATTACACTTTTCCATCAACAAAGTACTAAATTATGCTGTGATTCCACTCTTGATTACATTTTCTTGCTGTACTGTTTCATTCATGAATCGATGAATCGATGAATTTTTGCAAGTTGCATTGCAATACGGAAATAATATTACACTTTTCCATGAACAAAGTTCTAAATCATGTTGTGATTCCACTCTTGATTACATTTTCTTGCTGTACTGTTTCATTCATGAATCGATGAATCGATGAATTTTTGCAAGTTGCATTGCAATACGGAAATAATATTACACTTTTCCATCAACAAAGTTCTAAATCATGTTGTGATTCACTCACTCTGGATGAATTTTTGCAAGTTGCATTGCAATACGGAAATAATATTACACTTTTCCATCAACAAAGTACTAAATCATGTGATTCCACTGTTGATTACATTTTCTTGCTGTACTGTTTCATTCATGAATCGATGAATCGATGAATTTTTGCAAGTTTAATTGCAATACGGAAATAATATTACACTTTTCCATGAACAAAGTTCTAAATCATGTTGTGATTCCACTCTTGATTACATTTTCTTGCTGTACTGTTTCATTCATGAATCGATGAATCGATGAATTTTTGCAAGTTGCATTGCAAATACGGAGATAATATTACACTTTTCCATCAACAAAGTTCTAAATCATGTTGTGATTCACTCACTCTGGATGAATTTTTGCAAGCTGCATTGCAATACGGAGATAATATTACACTTTTCCATCAACAAAGTTCTAAATCATGTTGTGATTCACTCAATCTGGATGAATTTTTGCAAGCTGCATTGCAATACGGAAATAATATTACACTTTTCCATCAACAAAGTTCTAAATCATGTTGTGATTCCACTCTTGATTACATTTTCTTGCTGTACTGTTTCATTCATGAATCGATGAATCGATGAATTTTTGCAAGTTGCATTGCAATACGGAGATAATATTACACTTTTCCATCAACAAAGTTCTAAATCATGTTGTGATTCACTCACTCTGGATGAATTTTTGCAAGCTGCAATACGGAAATAATATTACACTTTTCCATGAACAAAGTTCTAAATCATGTTGTGATTCCACTCTTGATTACATTTTCTTGCTGTACTGTTTCATGAATCGATGAATCGATGAATTTTTGCAAGTTGCATTGCAATACGGAGATAATATTACACTTTTCCATCAACAAAGTTCTAAATCATGTTGTGATTCACTCACTCTGGATGAATTTTTGCAAGTTGCATTGCAATACGGAAATAATATTACACTTTTCCATCAACAAAGTTCTAAATCATGTTGTGATTCACTCACTCTGGATGAATTTTTGCAAGTTGCATTGCAATACGGAAATAATATTACACTTTTCCATCAACAAAGTACTAAATTATGCTGTGATTCCACTCTTGATTACATTTTCTTGCTGTACTGTTTCATTCATGAATCGATGAATCGATGAATTTTTGCAAGTTGCATTTCAATACGGAAATAATATTACACTTTTCCATGAACAAAGTTCTAAATCATGTTGTGATTCACTCAATCTGGATGAATTTTTGCAAGCTGCATTGCAATACGGAAATAATATTACACTTTTCCATCAACAAAGTTCTAAATCATGTTGTGATTCCACTCTTGATTACATTTTCTTGCTGTACTGTTTCATTCATGAATCGATGAATCGATGAATTTTTGCAAGTTGCATTGCAATACGGAGATAATATTACACTTTTCCATCAACAAAGTTCTAAATCATGTGGTGATTCACTCACTCTGGATGAATTTTTTGCAAGTTGCATTGCAATACGGAAATAATATTACACTTTTCCATCAACAAAGTTCTAAATCATGTGGTGATTCACTCACTCTGGATGAATTTTTGCAAGCTGCATTGCAATACGGAAATAATATTACACTTTTCAATCAACAAAGTTCTAAATCATGTTGTGATTCACTCACTCTGGATGAATTTTTGCAAGCTGCATTGCAATACGGAAATAATATTACACTTTTCCATCAACAAAGTTCTAAATCATGTTGTGATTCCACTCTTGATTACATTTTCTTGCTGTACTGTTTCATTCATGAATCGATGAATCGATGAATTTTTGCAAGTTGCATTGCAATACGGAGATAATATTACACTTTTCCATCAACAAAGTTCTAAATCATGTTGTGATTCACTCACTCTGGATGAATTTTTGCAAGTTGCATTGCAATACGGAAATAATATTACACTTTTCCATCAACAAAGTTCTAAATCATGTTGTGATTCACTCACTCTGGATGAATTTTTGCAAGTTGCATTGCAATACGGAAATAATATTACACTTTTCCATCAACAAAGTACTAAATTATGCTGTGATTCCACTCTTGATTACATTTTCTTGCTGTACTGTTTCATTCATGAATCGATGAATCGATGAATTTTTGCAAGTTGCATTGCAATACGGAAATAATATTACACTTTTCCATGAACAAAGTTCTAAATCATGTTGTGATTCCACTCTTGATTACATTTTCTTGCTGTACTGTTTCATTCATGAATCGATGAATCGATGAATTTTTGCAAGTTGCATTGCAATACGGAAATAATATTACACTTTTCCATCAACAAAGTTCTAAATCATGTTGTGATTCACTCACTCTGGATGAATTTTTGCAAGTTGCATTGCAATACGGAAATAATATTACACTTTTCCATCAACAAAGTACTAAATCATGTGATTCCACTGTTGATTACATTTTCTTGCTGTACTGTTTCATTCATGAATCGATGAATCGATGAATTTTTGCAAGTTTAATTGCAATACGGAAATAATATTACACTTTTCCATGAACAAAGTTCTAAATCATGTTGTGATTCCACTCTTGATTACATTTTCTTGCTGTACTGTTTCATTCATGAATCGATGAATCGATGAATTTTTGCAAGTTGCATTGCAAATACGGAGATAATATTACACTTTTCCATCAACAAAGTTCTAAATCATGTTGTGATTCACTCACTCTGGATGAATTTTTGCAAGCTGCATTGCAATACGGAGATAATATTACACTTTTCCATCAACAAAGTTCTAAATCATGTTGTGATTCACTCAATCTGGATGAATTTTTGCAAGCTGCATTGCAATACGGAAATAATATTACACTTTTCCATCAACAAAGTTCTAAATCATGTTGTGATTCCACTCTTGATTACATTTTCTTGCTGTACTGTTTCATTCATGAATCGATGAATCGATGAATTTTTGCAAGTTGCATTGCAATACGGAGATAATATTACACTTTTCCATCAACAAAGTTCTAAATCATGTTGTGATTCACTCACTCTGGATGAATTTTTGCAAGCTGCAATACGGAAATAATATTACACTTTTCCATGAACAAAGTTCTAAATCATGTTGTGATTCCACTCTTGATTACATTTTCTTGCTGTACTGTTTCATGAATCGATGAATCGATGAATTTTTGCAAGTTGCATTGCAATACGGAAATAATATTACACTTTTCCATGAACAAAGTTCTAAATCATGTTGTGATTCCACTCTTGATTACATTTTCTTGCTGTACTGTTTCATTCATGAATCGATGAATCGATGAATTTTTGCAAGTTGCATTGCAATACGGAAATAATATTACACTTTTCCATGAACAAAGTTCTAAATCATGTTGTGATTCCACTCTTGATTACATTTTCTTGCTGTACTGTTTCATTCATGAATCGATGAATCGATGAATTTTTGCAAGTTGCATTGCAATACGGAAATAATATTACACTTTTCCATCAACAAAGTTCTAAATCATGTTGTGATTCACTCACTCTGGATGAATTTTTGCAAGTTGCATTGCAATACGGAAATAATATTACACTTTTCCATCAACAAAGTACTAAATCATGTGATTCCACTGTTGATTACATTTTCTTGCTGTACTGTTTCATTCATGAATCGATGAATCGATGAATTTTTGCAAGTTTAATTGCAATACGGAAATAATATTACACTTTTCCATGAACAAAGTTCTAAATCATGTTGTGATTCCACTCTTGATTACATTTTCTTGCTGTACTGTTTCATTCATGAATCGATGAATCGATGAATTTTTGCAAGTTGCATTGCAAATACGGAGATAATATTACACTTTTCCATCAACAAAGTTCTAAATCATGTTGTGATTCACTCACTCTGGATGAATTTTTGCAAGCTGCATTGCAATACGGAGATAATATTACACTTTTCCATCAACAAAGTTCTAAATCATGTTGTGATTCACTCAATCTGGATGAATTTTTGCAAGCTGCATTGCAATACGGAAATAATATTACACTTTTCCATCAACAAAGTTCTAAATCATGTTGTGATTCCACTCTTGATTACATTTTCTTGCTGTACTGTTTCATTCATGAATTGATGAATCGATGAATTTTTGCAAGTTGCATTGCAATACGGAGATAATATTACACTTTTCCATCAACAAAGTTCTAAATCATGTTGTGATTCACTCACTCTGGATGAATTTTTGCAAGCTGCAATACGGAAATAATATTACACTTTTCCATGAACAAAGTTCTAAATCATGTTGTGATTCCACTCTTGATTACATTTTCTTGCTGTACTGTTTCATGAATCGATGAATCGATGAATTTTTGCAAGTTGCATTGCAATACGGAGATAATATTACACTTTTCCATCAACAAAGTTCTAAATCATGTTGTGATTCACTCACTCTGGATGAATTTTTGCAAGTTGCATTGCAATACGGAAATAATATTACACTTTTCCATCAACAAAGTTCTAAATCATGTTGTGATTCACTCACTCTGGATGAATTTTTGCAAGTTGCATTGCAATACGGAAATAATATTACACTTTTCCATCAACAAAGTACTAAATTATGCTGTGATTCCACTCTTGATTACATTTTCTTGCTGTACTGTTTCATTCATGAATCGATGAATCGATGAATTTTTGCAAGTTGCATTGCAATACGGAAATAATATTACACTTTTCCATGAACATAGTTCTAAATCATGTTGTGATTCACTCAATCTGGATGAATTTTTGCAAGCTGCATTGCAATACGGAAATAATATTACACTTTTCCATCAACAAAGTTCTAAATCATGTTGTGATTCCACTCTTGATTACATTTTCTTGCTGTACTGTTTCATTCATGAATCGATGAATCGATGAATTTTTGCAAGTTGCATTGCAATACGGAGATAATATTACACTTTTCCATCAACAAAGTTCTAAATCATGTTGTGATTCACTCACTCTGGATGAATTTTTGCAAGTTGCATTGCAATACGGAAATAATATTACACTTTTCCATCAACAAAGTTCTAAATCATGTTGTGATTCACTCACTCTGGATGAATTTTTGCAAGTTGCATTGCAATACGGAAATAATATTACACTTTTCCATCAACAAAGTACTAAATTATGCTGTGATTCCACTCTTGATTACATTTTCTTGCTGTACTGTTTCATTCATGAATCGATGAATCGATGAATTTTTGCAAGTTGCATTGCAATACGGAAATAATATTACACTTTTCCATGAACAAAGTTCTAAATCATGTTGTGATTCCACTCTTGATTACATTTTCTTGCTGTACTGTTTCATTCATGAATCGATGAATCGATGAATTTTTGCAAGTTGCATTGCAATACGGAAATAATATTACACTTTTCCATCAACAAAGTTCTAAATCATGTTGTGATTCACTCACTCTGGATGAATTTTTGCAAGTTGCATTGCAATACGGAAATAATATTACACTTTTCCATCAACAAAGTACTAAATCATGTGATTCCACTGTTGATTACATTTTCTTGCTGTACTGTTTCATTCATGAATCGATGAATCGATGAATTTTTGCAAGTTTAATTGCAATACGGAAATAATATTACACTTTTCCATGAACAAAGTTCTAAATCATGTTGTGATTCCACTCTTGATTACATTTTCTTGCTGTACTGTTTCATTCATGAATCGATGAATCGATGAATTTTTGCAAGTTGCATTGCAAATACGGAGATAATATTACACTTTTCCATCAACAAAGTTCTAAATCATGTTGTGATTCACTCACTCTGGATGAATTTTTGCAAGCTGCATTGCAATACGGAGATAATATTACACTTTTCCATCAACAAAGTTCTAAATCATGTTGTGATTCACTCAATCTGGATGAATTTTTGCAAGCTGCATTGCAATACGGAAATAATATTACACTTTTCCATCAACAAAGTTCTAAATCATGTTGTGATTCCACTCTTGATTACATTTTCTTGCTGTACTGTTTCATTCATGAATCGATGAATCGATGAATTTTTGCAAGTTGCATTGCAATACGGAGATAATATTACACTTTTCCATCAACAAAGTTCTAAATCATGTTGTGATTCACTCACTCTGGATGAATTTTTGCAAGCTGCAATACGGAAATAATATTACACTTTTCCATGAACAAAGTTCTAAATCATGTTGTGATTCCACTCTTGATTACATTTTCTTGCTGTACTGTTTCATGAATCGATGAATCGATGAATTTTTGCAAGTTGCATTGCAATACGGAGATAATATTACACTTTTCCATCAACAAAGTACTAAATCATGTTGTGATTCCACTCTTGATTACATTTTCATGCTGTACTGTTTCATTCATGAATCGATGAATCGATGAATTTTTGCAAGTTGCATTGCAATACGGAGATAATATTACACTTTTCCATCAACAAAGTTCTAAATCATGTTGTGATTCACTCACTCTGGATGAATTTTTGCAAGTTGCATTGCAATACGGAAATAATATTACACTTTTCCATCAACAAAGTTCTAAATCATGTTGTGATTCACTCACTCTGGATGAATTTTTGCAAGTTGCATTGCAATACGGAGATAATATTACACTTTTCCATCAACAAAGTTCTAAATCATGTTGTGATTCACTCACTCTGGATGAATTTTTGCAAGCTGCATTGCAATACGGAAATAATATTACACTTTTCCATCAACAAAGTTCTAAATCATGTTGTGATTCCACTCTTGATTACATTTTCTTGCTGTACTGTTTCATTCATGAATCGATGAATCGATGAATTTTTGCAAGTTGCATTGCAAATACGGAGATAATATTACAATTTTCCATCAACAAAGTTCTAAATCATGTTGTGATTCACTCACTCTGGATGAATTTTTGCAAGTTGCATTGCAATACGGAGATAATATTACACTTTTCCATCAACAAAGTTCTAAATCATGTTGTGATTCACTCACTCTGGATGAATTTTTGCAAGCTGCAATACGGAAATAATATTACACTTTTCCATGAACAAAGTTCTAAATCATGTTGTGATTCCACTCTTGATTACATTTTCTTGCTGTACTGTTTCATGAATCGATGAATCGATGAATTTTTGCAAGTTGCATTGCAATACGGAGATAATATTACACTTTTCCATCAACAAAGTACTAAATCATGTTGTGATTCCACTCTTGATTACATTTTCTTGCTGTACTGTTTCATTCATGAATCGATGAATCGATGAATTTTTGCAAGTTGCATTGCAATACGGAGATAATATTACACTTTTCCATCAACAAAGTTCTAAATCATGTTGTGATTCACTCACTCTGGATGAATTTTTGCAAGTTGCATTGCAATACGGAAATAATATTACACTTTTCCATCAACAAAGTTCTAAATCATGTTGTGATTCACTCACTCTGGATGAATTTTTGCAAGTTGCATTGCAATACGGAGATAATATTACACTTTTCCATCAACAAAGTTCTAAATCATGTTGTGATTCACTCACTCTGGATGAATTTTTGCAAGTTGCATTGCAATACGGAGATAATATTACACTTTTCCATCAACAAAGTTCTAAATCATGTTGTGATTCACTCACTCTGGATGAATTTTTGCAAGCTGCATTGCAATACGGAAATAATATTACACTTTTCCATCAACAAAGTTCCAAATCATGTTGTGATTCACTCACTCTGGATGAATTTTTGCAAGTTTAATTGCAATACGGAAATAATATTACACTTTTCAATCAACAAAGTTCTAAATCATGTTGTGATTCACTCACTCTGGATGAATTTTTGCAAGCTGCATTGCAATACGGAAATAATATTACACTTTTCCATCAACAAAGTTCTAAATCATGTTGTGATTCCACTCTTGATTACATTTTCTTGCTGTACTGTTTCATTCATGAATCGATGAATCGATGAATTTTTGCAAGTTGCATTGCAATACGGAGATAATATTACACTTTTCCATCAACAAAGTTCTAAATCATGTTGTGATTCACTCACTCTGGATGAATTTTTGCAAGCTGCATTGCAATACGGAAATAATATTACACTTTTCCATCAACAAAGTTCTAAATTGAACCATTGTTCCTGTTCCCAAGAAAGCTAAGGTAACTGAGCTAAATGACTACCGCCCCGTAGCACTCACATCCGTCATCATGAAGTGCTTTGAGAGACTAGTCAAGGACCATATCACCTCCACCCTACCTGACACCCTAGACCCACTCCAATTTGCTTACCGCCCAAATAGGTCCACAGACGATGCAATCTCAACCACACTGCACACTGCCCTAACCCATCTGGACAAGAGGAATACCTATGTGAGAATGCTGTTCATCGACTACAGCTCGGCATTCAACACCATAGTACCCTCCAAGCTCGTCATCAAGCTCGAGACCCTGGGTCTCGACCCCGCCCTGTGCAACTGGGTACTGGACTTCCTGACGGGCCGCCCCCAGGTGGTGAGGGTAGTCAACAACATCTCCTCCCCGCTGATCCTCAACACTGGGGCCCCACAAGGTTGCGTTCTGAGCCCTCTCCTGTACTCCCTGTTCACCCACGACTGCGTGGCCACGCACGCCTCCAACTCAATCATCAAGTTTGCGGACGACACAACAGTGGTAGGCTTGATTACCAACAACGATGAGACGGCCTACAGGGAGGAGGTGAGGGCCCTCGGAGTGTGGTGTCAGGAAAACAACCTCACACTCAACGTCAACAAAACTAAGGAGATGATTGTGGACTTCAGGAAACAGCAGAGGGAACACCCCCCTATCCACATCGATGGAACAGTAGTGGAGAGGGTAGCAAGTTTTAAGTTCCTCGGCATACACATCACAGACAAACTGAATTGGTCCACTCACACAGACAGCATCGTGAAGAAGGCGCAGCAGCGCCTCTTCAACCTCAGGAGGCTGAAGAAATTCGGCTTGTCACCAAAAGCACTCACAAACTTCTACAGATGCACAATCGAGAGCATCCTGGCGGGCTGTATCACCGCCTGGTATGGCAACTGCACCGCCCTCAACCGTAAGGCTCTCCAGAGGGTAGTGAGGTGTGCACAACGCATCACCGGGGGCAAACTACCTGCCCTCCAGGACACCTACACCACCCGATGTCACAGGAAGGCCATAAAGATCATCAAGGACATCAACCACCCGAGCCACTGCCTGTTCACCCCGCTATCATCCAGAAGGCGAGGTCAGTACAGGTGCATCAAAGCTGGGACCGAGAGACTGAAAAACAGCTTCTATCTCAAGGCCATCAGACTGTTAAACAGCCACCACTAACACTGAGTGGCTGCTGCCAACACACTGACACTGACTCAACTCCAGCCACTTTAATAATGGGAATTGATGGGAAATGATGTAAATATATCACTAGCCACTTTAAACAATGCTACCTTATATAAATGTTACTTACCCTACATTATTCATCTCATATGCATACGTATATACTGTACTCTATATCATCGACGGTATCCTTATGTAATACATGTATCACTAGCCACTTTATACTATACTATGCCACTTTGTTTACATACTCATCTCATTTGTACATACTGTACCCGATACCATCTACTGTATCTTGCCTATGCTGCTCTGTACCATCACTCATTCATATATCCTTATGTATATATTCTTTATCCCCTTACACTGTGTACAAGACAGTAGTTTTGGAATTGTTAGTTAGATTACTTGTTATTACTGCATTGTCGGAACTAGAAGCACAAGCATTTCGCTACACTCGCATTAACATCTGCTAACATCTGCTAACATTAACATCTGCTCGCATTAACATTTGTATGTGACAAATAAAATTTGATTTGATTTGATTTGATTTGATTTAAATCATGTTGTGATTCCACTCTTGATTACATTTTCTTGCTGTACTGTTTCATTCATGAATCGATGAATCGATGAATTTTTGCAAGTTGCATTGCAAATATGGAGATAATATTACACTTTTCCATCAACAAAGTTCTAAATCATGTTGTGATTCACTCACTCTGGATGAATTTTTGCAAGCTGCATTGCAATACGGAAATAATATTACACTTTTTCATCAACAAAGTTCTAAATCATGTTGTGATTCACTCACTCTGGATGAATTTTTGCAAGTTTAATTGCAATACGGAAATAATATTACACTTTTCAATCAACAAAGTTCTAAATCATGTTGTGATTCACTCACTCTGGATGAATTTTTGCAAGCTGCATTGCAATACGGAAATAATATTACACTTTTCCATCAACAAAGTTCTAAATCATGTTGTGATTCACTCACTCTGGATGAATTTTTGCAAGCTGCATTGCAATACGGAAATAATATTACACTTTTCAATCAACAAAGTTCTAAATCATGTTGTGATTCACTCACTCTGGATGAATTTTTGCAAGCTGCATTGCAATACGGATATAATATTACACTTTTCCATCAACAAAGTTCTAAATCATGTTGTGATTCCACTCTTGATTACATTTTCTTGCTGTACTGTTTCATTCATGAATCGATGAATCGATGAATTTTTGCAAGTTGCATTGCAATACGGAGATAATATTACACTTTTCCATCAACAAAGTTCTAAATCATGTTGTGATTCACTCACTCTGGATGAATTTTTGCAAGCTGCATTGCAATACGGAAATAATATTACACTTTTCCATCAACAAAGTTCTAAATCATGTTGTGATTCCACTCTTGATTACATTTTCTTGCTGTACTGTTTCATTCATGAATCGATGAATCGATGAATTTTTGCAAGTTGCATTGCAAATATGGAGATAATATTACACTTTTCCATCAACAAAGTTCTAAATCATGTTGTGATTCACTCACTCTGGATGAATTTTTGCAAGCTGCATTGCAATACGGAAATAATATTACACTTTTTCATCAACAAAGTTCTAAATCATGTTGTGATTCACTCACTCTGGATGAATTTTTGCAAGTTTAATTGCAATACGGAAATAATATTACACTTTTCAATCAACAAAGTTCTAAATCATGTTGTGATTCACTCACTCTGGATGAATTTTTGCAAGCTGCATTGCAATACGGAAATAATATTACACTTTTCCATCAACAAAGTTCTAAATCATGTTGTGATTCCACTCTTGATTACATTTTCTTGCTGTACTGTTTCATTCATGAATCGATGAATCGATGAATTTTTGCAAGTTGCATTGCAATACGGAGATAATATTACACTTTTCCATCAACAAAGTTCTAAATCATGTTGTGATTCACTCACTCTGGATGAATTTTTGCAAGCTGCAATACGGAAATAATATTACACTTTTCCATGAACAAAGTTCTAAATCATGTTGTGATTCCACTCTTGATTACATTTTCTTGCTGTACTGTTTCATTCATGAATCGATGAATCGATGAATTTTTGCAAGTTGCATTGCAAATACGGAGATAATATTACACTTTTCCATCAACAAAGTTCTAAATCATGTTGTGATTCACTCACTCTGGATGAATTTTTGCAAGCTGCATTGCAATACGGAGATAATATTACACTTTTCCATCAACAAAGTTCTAAATCATGTTGTGATTCACTCAATCTGGATGAATTTTTGCAAGCTGCATTGCAATACGGAAATAATATTACACTTTTCCATCAACAAAGTTCTAAATCATGTTGTGATTCCACTCTTGATTACATTTTCTTGCTGTACTGTTTCATTCATGAATCGATGAATCGATGAATTTTTGCAAGTTGCATTGCAATACGGAGATAATATTACACTTTTCCATCAACAAAGTTCTAAATCATGTTGTGATTCACTCACTCTGGATGAATTTTTGCAAGCTGCAATACGGAAATAATATTACACTTTTCCATGAACAAAGTTCTAAATCATGTTGTGATTCCACTCTTGATTACATTTTCTTGCTGTACTGTTTCATGAATCGATGAATCGATGAATTTTTGCAAGTTGCATTGCAATACGGAGATAATATTACACTTTTCCATCAACAAAGTACTAAATCATGTTGTGATTCCACTCTTGATTACATTTTCATGCTGTACTGTTTCATTCATGAATCGATGAATCGATGAATTTTTGCAAGTTGCATTGCAATACGGAGATAATATTACACTTTTCCATCAACAAAGTTCTAAATCATGTTGTGATTCACTCACTCTGGATGAATTTTTGCAAGTTGCATTGCAATACGGAAATAATATTACACTTTTCCATCAACAAAGTTCTAAATCATGTTGTGATTCACTCACTCTGGATGAATTTTTGCAAGTTGCATTGCAATACGGAGATAATATTACACTTTTCCATCAACAAAGTTCTAAATCATGTTGTGATTCACTCACTCTGGATGAATTTTTGCAAGCTGCATTGCAATACGGAAATAATATTACACTTTTCCATCAACAAAGTTCTAAATCATGTTGTGATTCCACTCTTGATTACATTTTCTTGCTGTACTGTTTCATTCATGAATCGATGAATCGATGAATTTTTGCAAGTTGCATTGCAAATACGGAGATAATATTACAATTTTCCATCAACAAAGTTCTAAATCATGTTGTGATTCACTCACTCTGGATGAATTTTTGCAAGTTGCATTGCAATACGGAGATAATATTACACTTTTCCATCAACAAAGTTCTAAATCATGTTGTGATTCACTCACTCTGGATGAATTTTTGCAAGCTGCAATACGGAAATAATATTACACTTTTCCATGAACAAAGTTCTAAATCATGTTGTGATTCCACTCTTGATTACATTTTCTTGCTGTACTGTTTCATGAATCGATGAATCGATGAATTTTTGCAAGTTGCATTGCAATACGGAGATAATATTACACTTTTCCATCAACAAAGTACTAAATCATGTTGTGATTCCACTCTTGATTACATTTTCTTGCTGTACTGTTTCATTCATGAATCGATGAATCGATGAATTTTTGCAAGTTGCATTGCAATACGGAGATAATATTACACTTTTCCATCAACAAAGTTCTAAATCATGTTGTGATTCACTCACTCTGGATGAATTTTTGCAAGTTGCATTGCAATACGGAAATAATATTACACTTTTCCATCAACAAAGTTCTAAATCATGTTGTGATTCACTCACTCTGGATGAATTTTTGCAAGTTGCATTGCAATACGGAGATAATATTACACTTTTCCATCAACAAAGTTCTAAATCATGTTGTGATTCACTCACTCTGGATGAATTTTTGCAAGTTGCATTGCAATACGGAGATAATATTACACTTTTCCATCAACAAAGTTCTAAATCATGTTGTGATTCACTCACTCTGGATTAATTTTTGCAAGCTGCATTGCAATACGGAAATAATATTACACTTTTCCATCAACAAAGTTCCAAATCATGTTGTGATTCACTCACTCTGGATGAATTTTTGCAAGTTTAATTG
Source organism: Oncorhynchus mykiss (assembly GCF_013265735.2). Taxonomy (NCBI): domain Eukaryota; kingdom Metazoa; phylum Chordata; class Actinopteri; order Salmoniformes; family Salmonidae; genus Oncorhynchus; species Oncorhynchus mykiss. The sequence continues at coordinate 64,306 of NW_023493979.1, read as the reverse complement.
CAATACGGAAATAATATTACACTTTTCAATCAACAAAGTTCTAAATCATGTTGTGATTCACTCACTCTGGATGAATTTTTGCAAGCTGCATTGCAATACGGAAATAATATTACACTTTTCCATCAACAAAGTTCTAAATCATGTTGTGATTCCACTCTTGATTACATTTTCTTGCTGTACTGTTTCATTCATGAATCGATGAATCGATGAATTTTTGCAAGTTGCATTGCAAATATGGAGATAATATTACACTTTTCCATCAACAAAGTTCTAAATCATGTTGTGATTCACTCACTCTGGATGAATTTTTGCAAGCTGCATTGCAATACGGAAATAATATTACACTTTTTCATCAACAAAGTTCTAAATCATGTTGTGATTCACTCACTCTGGATGAATTTTTGCAAGTTTAATTGCAATACGGAAATAATATTACACTTTTCAATCAACAAAGTTCTAAATCATGTTGTGATTCACTCACTCTGGATGAATTTTTGCAAGCTGCATTGCAATACGGAAATAATATTACACTTTTCCATCAACAAAGTTCTAAATCATGTTGTGATTCACTCACTCTGGATGAATTTTTGCAAGCTGCATTGCAATACGGAAATAATATTACACTTTTCAATCAACAAAGTTCTAAATCATGTTGTGATTCACTCACTCTGGATGAATTTTTGCAAGCTGCATTGCAATACGGATATAATATTACACTTTTCCATCAACAAAGTTCTAAATCATGTTGTGATTCCACTCTTGATTACATTTTCTTGCTGTACTGTTTCATTCATGAATCGATGAATCGATGAATTTTTGCAAGTTGCATTGCAATACGGAGATAATATTACACTTTTCCATCAACAAAGTTCTAAATCATGTTGTGATTCACTCACTCTGGATGAATTTTTGCAAGCTGCATTGCAATACGGAAATAATATTACACTTTTCCATCAACAAAGTTCTAAATCATGTTGTGATTCCACTCTTGATTACATTTTCTTGCTGTACTGTTTCATTCATGAATCGATGAATCGATGAATTTTTGCAAGTTGCATTGCAAATATGGAGATAATATTACACTTTTCCATCAACAAAGTTCTAAATCATGTTGTGATTCACTCACTCTGGATGAATTTTTGCAAGCTGCATTGCAATACGGAAATAATATTACACTTTTTCATCAACAAAGTTCTAAATCATGTTGTGATTCACTCACTCTGGATGAATTTTTGCAAGTTTAATTGCAATACGGAAATAATATTACACTTTTCAATCAACAAAGTTCTAAATCATGTTGTGATTCACTCACTCTGGATGAATTTTTGCAAGCTGCATTGCAATACGGAAATAATATTACACTTTTCCATCAACAAAGTTCTAAATCATGTTGTGATTCCACTCTTGATTACATTTTCTTGCTGTACTGTTTCATTCATGAATCGATGAATCGATGAATTTTTGCAAGTTGCATTGCAATACGGAGATAATATTACACTTTTCCATCAACAAAGTTCTAAATCATGTTGTGATTCACTCACTCTGGATGAATTTTTGCAAGCTGCAATACGGAAATAATATTACACTTTTCCATGAACAAAGTTCTAAATCATGTTGTGATTCCACTCTTGATTACATTTTCTTGCTGTACTGTTTCATTCATGAATCGATGAATCGATGAATTTTTGCAAGTTGCATTGCAAATACGGAGATAATATTACAATTTTCCATCAACAAAGTTCTAAATCATGTTGTGATTCACTCACTCTGGATGAATTTTTGCAAGTTGCATTGCAATACGGAGATAATATTACACTTTTCCATCAACAAAGTTCTAAATCATGTTGTGATTCACTCACTCTGGATGAATTTTTGCAAGCTGCAATACGGAAATAATATTACACTTTTCCATGAACAAAGTTCTAAATCATGTTGTGATTCCACTCTTGATTACATTTTCTTGCTGTACTGTTTCATGAATCGATGAATCGATGAATTTTTGCAAGTTGCATTGCAATACGGAGATAATATTACACTTTTCCATCAACAAAGTACTAAATCATGTTGTGATTCCACTCTTGATTACATTTTCTTGCTGTACTGTTTCATTCATGAATCGATGAATCGATGAATTTTTGCAAGTTGCATTGCAATACGGAGATAATATTACACTTTTCCATCAACAAAGTTCTAAATCATGTTGTGATTCACTCACTCTGGATGAATTTTTGCAAGTTGCATTGCAATACGGAAATAATATTACACTTTTCCATCAACAAAGTTCTAAATCATGTTGTGATTCACTCACTCTGGATGAATTTTTGCAAGTTGCATTGCAATACGGAGATAATATTACACTTTTCCATCAACAAAGTTCTAAATCATGTTGTGATTCACTCACTCTGGATGAATTTTTGCAAGTTGCATTGCAATACGGAGATAATATTACACTTTTCCATCAACAAAGTTCTAAATCATGTTGTGATTCACTCACTCTGGATGAATTTTTGCAAGCTGCATTGTAATACGGAAATAATATTACACTTTTCCATCAACAAAGTTCCAAATCATGTTGTGATTCACTCACTCTGGATGAATTTTTGCAAGTTTAATTGCAATACGGAAATAATATTACACTTTTCAATCAACAAAGTTCTAAATCATGTTGTGATTCACTCACTCTGGATGAATTTTTGCAAGCTGCATTGCAATACGGAAATAATATTACACTTTTCCATCAACAAAGTTCTAAATCATGTTGTGATTCCACTCTTGATTACATTTTCTTGCTGTACTGTTTCATTCATGAATCGATGAATCGATGAATTTTTGCAAGTTGCATTGCAATACGGAGATAATATTACACTTTTCCATCAACAAAGTTCTAAATCATGTTGTGATTCACTCACTCTGGATGAATTTTTGCAAGCTGCATTGCAATACGGAAATAATATTACACTTTTCCATCAACAAAGTTCTAAATCATGTTGTGATTCCACTCTTGATTACATTTTCTTGCTGTACTGTTTCATGAATCGATGAATCGATGAATTTTTGCAAGTTGCATTGCAATACGGAGATAATATTACACTTTTCCATCAACAAAGTACTAAATCATGTTGTGATTCCACTCTTGATTACATTTTCTTGCTGTACTGTTTCATTCATGAATCGATGAATCGATGAATTTTTGCAAGTTGCATTGCAATACGGAGATAATATTACACTTTTCCATCAACAAAGTTCTAAATCATGTTGTGATTCACTCACTCTGGATGAATTTTTGCAAGCTGCATTGCAATACGGAAATAATATTACACTTTTCCATCAACAAAGTTCTAAATCATGTTGTGATTCCACTCTTGATTACATTTTCTTGCTGTACTGTTTCATTCATGAATCGATGAATCGATGAATTTTTGCAAGTTGCATTGCAAATATGGAGATAATATTACACTTTTCCATCAACAAAGTTCTAAATCATGTTGTGATTCACTCACTCTGGATGAATTTTTGCAAGCTGCATTGCAATACGGAAATAATATTACACTTTTTCATCAACAAAGTTCTAAATCATGTTGTGATTCACTCACTCTGGATGAATTTTTGCAAGTTTAATTGCAATACGGAAATAATATTACACTTTTCAATCAACAAAGTTCTAAATCATGTTGTGATTCACTCACTCTGGATGAATTTTTGCAAGCTGCATTGCAATACGGAAATAATATTACACTTTTCCATCAACAAAGTTCTAAATCATGTTGTGATTCACTCACTCTGGATGAATTTTTGCAAGCTGCATTGCAATACGGAAATAATATTACACTTTTCAATCAACAAAGTTCTAAATCATGTTGTGATTCACTCACTCTGGATGAATTTTTGCAAGCTGCATTGCAATACGGATATAATATTACACTTTTCCATCAACAAAGTTCTAAATCATGTTGTGATTCCACTCTTGATTACATTTTCTTGCTGTACTGTTTCATTCATGAATCGATGAATCGATGAATTTTTGCAAGTTGCATTGCAATACGGAGATAATATTACACTTTTCCATCAACAAAGTTCTAAATCATGTTGTGATTCACTCACTCTGGATGAATTTTTGCAAGCTGCTTTGCAATACGGAAATAATATTACACTTTTCCATCAACAAAGTTCTAAATCATGTTGTGATTCCACTCTTGATTACATTTTCTTGCTGTACTGTTTCATTCATGAATCGATGAATCGATGAATTTTTGCAAGTTGCATTGCAAATATGGAGATAATATTACACTTTTCCATCAACAAAGTTCTAAATCATGTTGTGATTCACTCACTCTGGATGAATTTTTGCAAGTTGCATTGCAATACGGAAATAATATTACACTTTTCCATCAACAAAGTTCTAAATCATGTTGTGATTCACTCACTCTGGATGAATTTTTGCAAGCTGCATTGCAATACGGAAATAATATTACACATTTTCATCAACAAAGTTCTAAATCATGTTGTGATTCACTCACTCTGGATGAATTTTTGCAAGTTTAATTGCAATACGGAAATAATATTACACTTTTCAATCAACAAAGTTCTAAATCATGTTGTGATTCACTCACTCTGGATGAATTTTTGCAAGCTGCATTGCAATACGGAAATAATATTACACTTTTCCATCAACAAAGTTCTAAATCATGTTGTGATTCACTCACTCTGGATGAATTTTTGCAAGCTGCAATACGGAAATAATATTACACTTTTCCATGAACAAAGTTCTAAATCATGTTGTGATTCCACTCTTGATTACATTTTCTTGCTGTACTGTTTCATGAATCGATGAATCGATGAATTTTTGCAAGTTGCATTGCAATACGGAGATAATATTACACTTTTCCATCAACAAAGTACTAAATCATGTTGTGATTCCACTCTTGATTACATTTTCTTGCTGTACTGTTTCATTCATGAATCGATGAATCGATGAATTTTTGCAAGTTGCATTGCAATACGGAGATAATATTACACTTTTCCATCAACAAAGTTCTAAATCATGTTGTGATTCACTCACTCTGGATGAATTTTTGCAAGTTTAATTGCAATACGGAAATAATATTACACTTTTCAATCAACAAAGTTCTAAATCATGTTGTGATTCACTCACTCTGGATGAATTTTTGCAAGCTGCATTGCAATACGGAAATAATATTACACTTTTCCATGAACAAAGTTCTAAATCATGTTGTGATTCCACTCTTGATTACATTTTCTTGCTGTACTGTTTCATTCATGAATCGATGAATCGATGAATTTTTGCAAGTTGCATTGCAATACGGAAATAATATTACACCTTTCCATCAACAAAGTACTAAATCATGTTGTGATTCCACTCTTGATTACATTTTCTTGCTGTACTGTTTCATTCATGAATCGATGAATCGATGAATTTTTGCAAGTTGCATTGCAATACGGAGATAATATTACACTTTTCCATCAACAAAGTTCTAAATCATGTTCACTCACTCTGGGTGAATTTTTGCAAGTTTAATTGCAATACGGAAATAATATTACACTTTTCCATGAACAAAGTTCTAAATCATGTTGTGATTCCACTCTTGATTACATTTTCTTGCTGTACTGTTTCATGAATTGATGAATCGATTAATTTTTGCAAGTTGCATTGCAATACGGAGATAATATTACACTTTTCCATCAACAAAGTACTAAATCATGTTGTGATTCCACTCTTGATTACATTTTCTTGCTGTACTGTTTCATTCATGAATCGATGAATCGATGAATTTTTGCAAGTTGCATTGCAATACGGAGATAATATTACACTTTTCCATCAACAAAGTTCTAAATCATGTTGTGATTCACTCACTCTGGATGAATTTTTGCAAGTTGCATTGCAATACGGAAATAATATTACACTTTTCCATCAACAAAGTTCTAAATCATGTTGTGATTCACTCACTCTGGATGAATTTTTGCAAGTTGCATTGCAATACGGAGATAATATTACACTTTTCCATCAACAAAGTTCTAAATCATGTTGTGATTCACTCACTCTGGATGAATTTTTGCAAGTTTAATTGCAATACGGAAATAATATTACACTTTTCAATCAACAAAGTTCTAAATCATGTTGTGATTCACTCACTCTGGATGAATTTTTGCAAGCTGCATTGCAATACGGAAATAATATTACACTTTTCCATCAACAAAGTTCTAAATCATGTTGTGATTCCACTCTTGATTACATTTTCTTGCTGTACTGTTTCATTCATGAATCGATGAATCGATGAATTTTTGCAAGTTGCATTGCAATACGGAGATAATATTACACTTTTCCATCAACAAAGTTCTAAATCATGTTGTGATTCACTCACTCTGGATGAATTTTTGCAAGCTGCATTGCAATACGGAAATAATATTACACTTTTCCATCAACAAAGTTCTAAATCATGTTGTGATTCACTCACTCTGGGTGAATTTTTGCAAGTTGCAATACGGAAATAATATTACACTTTTCCATGAACAAAGTTCTAAATCATGTTGTGATTCCACTCTTGATTACATTTTCTTGCTGTACTGTTTCATGAATCGATGAATCGATGAATTTTTGCAAGTTGCATTGCAATACGGAGATAATATTACACTTTTCCATCAACAAAGTACTAAATCATGTTGTGATTCCACTCTTGATTACATTTTCTTGCTGTACTGTTTCATTCATGAATCGACGAATCTATGAATTTTTGCAAGTTGCATTGCAATACGGAGATAATATTACACTTTTCCATCAACAAAGTTCTAAATCATGTTGTGATTCACTCACTCTGGATGAATTTTTGCAAGTTTAATTGCAATACGGAAATAATATTACACTTTTCAATCAACAAAGTTCTAAATCATGTTGTGATTCACTCACTCTGGATGAATTTTTGCAAGTTGCATTGCAATACGGAGATAATATTACACTTTTCCATCAACAAAGTACTAAATCATGTTGTGATTCCACTCTTGATTACATTTTCTTGCTGTACTGTTTCATTCATGAATCGATGAATCGATGAATTTTTGCAAGTTGCATTGCAATACGGAGATAATATTACACTTTTCCATCAACAAAGTTCTAAATCATGTTGTGATTCACTCACTCTGGATGAATTTTTGCAAGTTGCATTGCAATACGGAAATAATATTACACTTTTCCATCAACAAAGTTCTAAATCATGTTGTGATTCACTCACTCTGGATGAATTTTTGCAAGTTGCATTGCAATACGGAAATAATATTACACTTTTCCATCAACAAAGTACTAAATCATGTTGTGATTCCACTCTTGATTACATTTTCTTGCTGTACTGTTTCATTCATGAATCGATGAATCGATGAATTTTTGCAAGTTGCATTGCAATACGGAGATAATATTACACTTTTCCATCAACAAAGTTCTAAATCATGTTCACTCACTCTGGGTGAATTTTTGCAAGTTTAATTGCAATACGGAAATAATATTACACTTTTCCATGAACAAAGTTCTAAATCATGTTGTGATTCCACTCTTGATTACATTTTCTTGCTGTACTGTTTCATGAATCGATGAATCGATGAATTTTTGCAAGTTGCATTGCAATACGGAGATAATATTACACTTTTCCATCAACAAAGTACTAAATCATGTTGTGATTCCACTCTTGATTACATTTTCTTGCTGTACTGTTTCATTCATGAATCGATGAATCGATGAATTTTTGCAAGTTGCATTGCAATACGGAGATAATATTACACTTTTCCATCAACAAAGTTCTAAATCATGTTGTGATTCACTCACTCTGGATGAATTTTTGCAAGCTGCATTGCAATACGGAAATAATATTACACTTTTCCATCAACAAAGTTCTAAATCATGTTGTGATTCACTCACTCTGGATGAATTTTTGCAAGTTTAATTGCAATACGGAAATAATATTACACTTTTCAATCAACAAAGTTCTAAATCATGTTGTGATTCACTCACTCTGGATGAATTTTTGCAAGCTGCATTGCAATACGGAAATAATATTACACTTTTCCATCAACAAAGTTCTAAATCATGTTGTGATTCCACTCTTGATTACATTTTCTTGCTGTACTGTTTCATTCATGAATCGATGAATCGATGAATTTTTGCAAGTTGCATTGCAATACGGAGATAATATTACACTTTTCCATCAACAAAGTTCTAAATCATGTTGTGATTCACTCACTCTGGATGAATTTTTGCAAGCTGCATTGCAATACGGAGATAATATTACACTTTTCCATCAACAAAGTTCTAAATCATGTTGTGATTCACTCAATCTGGATGAATTTTTGCAAGCTGCATTGCAATACGGAAATAATATTACACTTTTCCATCAACAAAGTTCTAAATCATGTTGTGATTCCACTCTTGATTACATTTTCTTGCTGTACTGTTTCATTCATGAATCGATGAATCGATGAATTTTTGCAAGTTGCATTGCAATACGGAGATAATATTACACTTTTCCATCAACAAAGTTCTAAATCATGTGGTGATTCACTCACTCTGGATGAATTTTTGCAAGTTGCATTGCAATACGGAAATACTATTACACTTTTCCATCAACAAAGTTCTAAATCATGTTGTGATTCACTCACTCTGGATGAATTTTTGCAAGTTGCATTGCAATACGGAAATAATATTACACTTTTCCATCAACAAAGTACTAAATTATGCTGTGATTCCACTCTTGATTACATTTTCTTGCTGTACTGTTTCATGAATCGATGAATCGATGAATTTTTGCAAGTTGCATTGCAATACGGAGATAATATTACACTTTTCCATCAACAAAGTTCTAAATCATGTTGTGATTCACTCACTCTGGATGAATTTTTGCAAGTTGCATTGCAATACGGAAATAATATTACACTTTTCCATCAACAAAGTTCTAAATCATGTTGTGATTCACTCACTCTGGATGAATTTTTGCAAGTTGCATTGCAATACGGAAATAATATTACACTTTTCCATCAACAAAGTACTAAATCATGTGATTCCACTGTTGATTACATTTTCTTGCTGTACTGTTTCATTCATGAATCGTCTAATCGATGAATTTTTGCAAGTTTAATTGCAATACGGAAATAATATTACACTTTTCCATGAACAAAGTTCTAAATCATGTTGTGATTCCACTCTTGATTACATTTTCTTGCTGTACTGTTTCATTCATGAATCGATGAATCGATGAATTTTTGCAAGTTGCATTGCAAATACGGAGATAATATTACACTTTTCCATCAACAAAGTTCTAAATCATGTTGTGATTCACTCACTCTGGATGAATTTTTGCAAGTTGCATTGCAATACGGAGATAATATTACACTTTTCCATCAACAAAGTTCTAAATCATGTTGTGATTCACTCACTCTGGATGAATTTTTGCAAGCTGCATTGCAATACGGAAATAATATTACACTTTTCCATCAACAAAGTTCTAAATCATGTTGTGATTCACTCACTCTGGATGAATTTTTGCAAGTTTAATTGCAATACGGAAATAATATTACACTTTTCAATCAACAAAGTTCTAAATCATGTTGTGATTCACTCACTCTGGATGAATTTTTGCAAGCTGCATTGCAATACGGAAATAATATTACACTTTTCCATCAACAAAGTTCTAAATCATGTTGTGATTCCACTCTTGATTACATTTTCTTGCTGTACTGTTTCATTCATGAATCGATGAATCGATGAATTTTTGCAAGTTGCATTGCAATACGGAGATAATATTACACTTTTCCATCAACAAAGTTCTAAATCATGTTGTGATTCACTCACTCTGGATGAATTTTTGCAAGCTGCATTGCAATACGGAAATAATATTACACTTTTCCATCAACAAAGTTCTAAATCATGTTGTGATTCCACTCTTGATTACATTTTCTTGCTGTACTGTTTCATTCATGAATCGATGAATCGATGAATTTTTGCAAGTTGCATTGCAAATACGGAGATAATATTACACTTTTCCATCAACAAAGTTCTAAATCATGTTGTGATTCACTCACTCTGGATGAATTTTTGCAAGCTGCATTGCAATACGGAGATAATATTACACTTTTCCATCAACAAAGTTCTAAATCATGTTGTGATTCACTCAATCTGGATGAATTTTTGCAAGCTGCATTGCAATACGGAAATAATATTACACTTTTCCATCAACAAAGTTCTAAATCATGTTGTGATTCCACTCTTGATTACATTTTCTTGCTGTACTGTTTCATTCATGAATCGATGAATCGATGAATTTTTGCAAGTTGCATTGCAATACGGAGATAATATTACACTTTTCCATCAACAAAGTTCTAAATCATGTGGTGATTCACTCACTCTGGATGAATTTTTGCAAGTTGCATTGCAATACGGAAATAATATTACACTTTTCCATCAACAAAGTTCTAAATCATGTTGTGATTCACTCACTCTGGATGAATTTTTGCAAGCTGCATTGCAATACGGAAATAATATTACACTTTTCCATCAACAAAGTTCTAAATCATGTTGTGATTCACTCACTCTGGATGAATTTTTGCAAGCTGCATTGCAATACGGAAATAATATTACACTTTTCCATCAACAAAGTTCTAAATCATGTTGTGATTCACTCACTCTGGATGAATTTTTGCAAGTTGCATTGCAATACGGAAATAATATTACACTTTTCCATCAACAAAGTTCTAAATCATGTTGTGATTCACTCACTCTGGATGAATTTTTGCAAGTTGCATTGCAATACGGAAATAATATTACACTTTTCCATCAACAAAGTACTAAATTATGCTGTGATTCCACTCTTGATTACATTTTCTTGCTGTACTGTTTCATGAATCGATGAATCGATGAATTTTTGCAAGTTGCATTGCAATACGGAGATAATATTACACTTTTCCATCAACAAAGTTCTAAATCATGTTGTGATTCACTCACTCTGGATGAATTTTTGCAAGTTGCATTGCAATACGGAAATAATATTACACTTTTCCATCAACAAAGTTCAAAATCATGTTGTGATTCACTCACTCTGGATGAATTTTTGCAAGTTGCATTGCAATACGGAAATAATATTACACTTTTCCATCAACAAAGTACTAAATCATGTGATTCCACTGTTGATTACATTTTCTTGCTGTACTGTTTCATTCATGAATCGATGAATCGATGAATTTTTGCAAGTTTAATTGCAATACGGAAATAATATTACACTTTTCCATGAACAAAGTTCTAAATCATGTTGTGATTCCACTCTTGATTACATTTTCTTGCTGTACTGTTTCATTCATGAATCGATAAATCGATGAATTTTTGCAAGTTGCATTGCAAATACGGAGATAATATTACACTTTTCCATCAACAAAGTTCTAAATCATGTTGTGATTCACTCACTCTGGATGAATTTTTGCAAGCTGCATTGCAATACAGAGATAATATTACACTTTTCCATCAACAAAGTTCTAAATCATGTTGTGATTCACTCAATCTGGATGAATTTTTGCAAGCTGCATTGCAATACGGAAATAATATTACACTTTTCCATCAACAAAGTTCTAAATCATGTTGTGATTCCACTCTTGATTACATTTTCTTGCTGTACTGTTTCATTCATGAATCGATGAATCGATGAATTTTTGCAAGTTGCATTGCAATACGGAGATAATATTACACTTTTCCATCAACAAAGTTCTAAATCATGTGGTGATTCACTCACTCTGGATGAATTTTTGCAAGTTGCATTGCAATACGGAAATAATATTACACTTTTCCATTAACAAAGTTCTAAATCATGTGGTGATTCACTCACTCTGGATGAATTTTTGCAAGCTGCATTGCAATACGGAAATAATATTACACTTTTCCATCAACAAAGTTCTAAATCATGTTGTGATTCACTCACTCTGGATGAATTTTTGCAAGTTTAATTGCAATACGGAAATAATATTACACTTTTGAATCAACAAAGTTCTAAATCATGTTGTGATTCACTCACTCTGGATGAATTTTTGCAAGCTGCATTGCAATACGGAAATAATATTACACTTTTCCATCAACAAAGTTCTAAATCATGTTGTGATTCCACTCTTGATTACATTTTCTTGCTGTACTGTTTCATTCATGAATCGATGAATCGATGAATTTTTGCAAGTTGCATTGCAATACGGAGATAATATTACACTTTTCCATCAACAAAGTTCTAAATCATGTTGTGATTCACTCACTCTGGATGAATTTTTGCAAGCTGCATTGCAATACGGAGATAATATTACACTTTTCCATCAACAAAGTTCTAAATCATGTTGTGATTCACTCAATCTGGATGAATTTTTGCAAGCTGCATTGCAATACGGAAATAATATTACACTTTTCCATCAACAAAGTTCTAAATCATGTTGTGATTCCACTCTTGATTACATTTTCTTGCTGTACTGTTTCATTCATGAATCGATGAATCGATGAATTTTTGCAAGTTGCATTGCAATACGGAGATAATATTACACTTTTCCATCAACAAAGTTCTAAATCATGTGGTGATTCACTCACTCTGGATGAATTTTTGCAAGTTGCATTGCAATACGGAAATAATATTACACTTTTCCATCAACAAAGTTCTAAATCATGTTGTGATTCACTCACTCTGGATGAATTTTTGCAAGTTGCATTGCAATACGGAAATAATATTACACTTTTCCATCAACAAAGTACTAAATTATGCTGTGATTCCACTCTTGATTACATTTTCTTGCTGTACTGTTTCATGAATCGATGAATCGATGAATTTTTGCAAGTTGCATTGCAATACGGAGATAATATTACACTTTTCCATCAACAAAGTTCTAAATCATGTTGTGATTCACTCACTCTGGATGAATTTTTGCAAGTTGCATTGCAATACGGAAATAATATTACACTTTTCCATCAACAAAGTTCTAAATCATGTTGTGATTCACTCACTCTGGATGAATTTTTGCAAGTTGCATTGCAATACGGAAATAATATTACACTTTTCCATCAACAAAGTACTAAATCATGTGATTCCACTGTTGATTACATTTTCTTGCTGTACTGTTTCATTCATGAATCGATGAATCGATGAATTTTTGCAAGTTTAATTGCAATACGGAAATAATATTACACTTTTCCATCAACAAAGTTCTAAATCATGTGGTGATTCACTCACTCTGGATGAATTTTTGCAAGTTGCATTGCAATACGGAAATAATATTACACTTTTCCATCAACAAAGTTCTAAATCATGTTGTGATTCACTCACTCTGGATGAATTTTTGCAAGCTGCATTGCAATACGGAAATAATATTACACTTTTCCATCAACAAAGTTCTAAATCATGTTGTGATTCACTCACTCTGGATGAATTTTGCAAGTTGCATTGCAATACGGAAATAATATTACACTTTTCCATCAACAAAGTTCTAAATCATGTTGTGATTCACTCACTCTGGGTGAATTTTTGCAAGTTGCATTGCAATACGGAAATAATATTACACTTTTCCATCAACAAAGTGCTAAATCATGTTGTGATTCACTCACTCTGGATGAATTTTTGCAAGTTGCATTGCAATACGGAAATAATATTACACTTTTCCATCAACAAAGTACTAAATTATGCTGTGATTCCACTCTTGATTACATTTTCTTGCTGTACTGTTTCATGAATCGATGAATCGATGAATTTTTGCAAGTTGCATTGCAATACGGAGATAATATTACACTTTTCCATCAACAAAGTTCTAAATCATGTTGTGATTCACTCACTCTGGATGAATTTTTGCAAGTTGCATTGCAATACGGAAATAATATTACACTTTTCCATCAACAAAGTTCTAAATCATGTTGTGATTCACTCACTCTGGATGAATTTTTGCAAGTTGCATTGCAATACGGAAATAATATTACACTTTTCCATCAACAAAGTACTAAATCATGTGATTCCACTGTTGATTACATTTTCTTGCTGTACTGTTTCATTCATGAATCGATGAATCGATGAATTTTTGCAAGTTTAATTGCAATACGGAAATAATATTACACTTTTCCATGAACAAAGTTCTAAATCATGTTGTGATTCCACTCTTGATTACATTTTCTTGCTGTACTGTTTCATTCATGAATCGATGAATCGATGAATTTTTGCAAGTTGCATTGCAAATACGGAGATAATATTACACTTTTCCATCAACAAAGTTCTAAATCATGTTGTGATTCACTCACTCTGGATGAATTTTTGCAAGCTGCATTGCAATACGGAGATAATATTACACTTTTCCATCAACAAAGTTCTAAATCATGTTGTGATTCACTCAATCTGGATGAATTTTTGCAAGCTGCATTGCAATACGGAAATAATATTACACTTTTCCATCAACAAAGTTCTAAATCATGTTGTGATTCCACTCTTGATTACATTTTCTTGCTGTACTGTTTCATTCATGAATCGATGAATCGATGAATTTTTGCAAGTTGCATTGCAATACGGAAATAATATTACACTTTTCCATCAACAAAGTTCTAAATCATGTTGTGATTCACTCACTCTGGATGAATTTTTGCAAGTTGCATTGCAATACGGAAATAATATTACACTTTTCCATCAACAAAGTACTAAATCATGTGATTCCACTGTTGATTACATTTTCTTGCTGTACTGTTTCATTCATGAATCGTCTAATCGATGAATTTTTGCAAGTTTAATTGCAATACGGAAATAATATTACACTTTTCCATGAACAAAGTTCTAAATCATGTTGTGATTCCACTCTTGATTACATTTTCTTGCTGTACTGTTTCATTCATGAATCGATGAATCGATGAATTTTTGCAAGTTGCATTGCAAATACGGAGATAATATTACACTTTTCCATCAACAAAGTTCTAAATCATGTTGTGATTCACTCACTCTGGATGAATTTTTGCAAGTTGCATTGCAATACGGAGATAATATTACACTTTTCCATCAACAAAGTTCTAAATCATGTTGTGATTCACTCACTCTGGATGAATTTTTGCAAGCTGCATTGCAATACGGAAATAATATTACACTTTTCCATCAACAAAGTTCTAAATCATGTTGTGATTCACTCACTCTGGATGAATTTTTGCAAGTTTAATTGCAATACGGAAATAATATTACACTTTTCAATCAACAAAGTTCTAAATCATGTTGTGATTCACTCACTCTGGATGAATTTTTGCAAGCTGCATTGCAATACGGAAATAATATTACACTTTTCCATCAACAAAGTTCTAAATCATGTTGTGATTCCACTCTTGATTACATTTTCTTGCTGTACTGTTTCATTCATGAATCGATGAATCTATGAATTTTTGCAAGTTGCATTGCAATACGGAGATAATATTACACTTTTCCATCAACAAAGTTCTAAATCATGTTGTGATTCACTCACTCTGGATGAATTTTTGCAAGCTGCATTGCAATACGGAAATAATATTACACTTTTCCATCAACAAAGTTCTAAATCATGTTGTGATTCCACTCTTGATTACATTTTCTTGCTGTACTGTTTCATTCATGAATCGATGAATCGATGAATTTTTGCAAGTTGCATTGCAAATACGGAGATAATATTACACTTTTCCATCAACAAAGTTCTAAATCATGTTGTGATTCACTCACTCTGGATGAATTTTTGCAAGCTGCATTGCAATACGGAGATAATATTACACTTTTCCATCAACAAAGTTCTAAATCATGTTGTGATTCACTCAATCTGGATGAATTTTTGCAAGCTGCATTGCAATACGGAAATAATATTACACTTTTCCATCAACAAAGTTCTAAATCATGTTGTGATTCCACTCTTGATTACATTTTCTTGCTGTACTGTTTCATTCATGAATCGATGAATCAATGAATTTTTGCAAGTTGCATTGCAATACGGAGATAATATTACACTTTTCCATCAACAAAGTTCTAAATCATGTGGTGATTCACTCACTCTGGATGAATTTTTGCAAGTTGCATTGCAATACGGAAATAATATTACACTTTTCCATCAACAAAGTTCTAAATCATGTTGTGATTCACTCACTCTGGATGAATTTTTGCAAGTTGCATTGCAATACGGAAATAATATTACACTTTTCCATCAACAAAGTACTAAATTATGCTGTGATTCCACTCTTGATTACATTTTCTTGCTGTACTGTTTCATGAATCGATGAATCGATGAATTTTTGCAAGTTGCATTGCAATACGGAGATAATATTACACTTTTCCATCAACAAAGTTCTAAATCATGTTGTGATTCACTCACTCTGGATGAATTTTTGCAAGTTGCATTGCAATACGGAAATAATATTACACTTTTCCATCAACAAAGTTCTAAATCATGTTGTGATTCACTCACTCTGGATGAATTTTTGCAAGTTGCATTGCAATACGGAAATAATATTACACTTTTCCATCAACAAAGTACTAAATCATGTGATTCCACTGTTGATTACATTTTCTTGCTGTACTGTTTCATTCATGAATCGATGAATCGATGAATTTTTGCAAGTTTAATTGCAATACGGAAATAATATTACACTTTTCCATCAACAAAGTTCTAAATCATGTGGTGATTCACTCACTCTGGATGAATTTTTGCAAGTTGCATTGCAATACGGAAATAATATTACACTTTTCCATCAACAAAGTTCTAAATCATGTTGTGATTCACTCACTCTGGATGAATTTTTGCAAGCTGCATTGCAATACGGAAATAATATTACACTTTTCCATCAACAAAGTTCTAAATCATGTTGTGATTCACTCACTCTGGATGAATTTTGCAAGTTGCATTGCAATACGGAAATAATATTACACTTTTCCATCAACAAAGTTCTAAATCATGTTGTGATTCACTCACTCTGGATGAATTTTTGCAAGTTGCATTGCAATACGGAAATAATATTACACTTTTCCATCAACAAAGTGCTAAATCATGTTGTGATTCACTCACTCTGGATGAATTTTTGCAAGTTGCATTGCAATACGGAAATAATATTACACTTTTCCATCAACAAAGTACTAAATTATGCTGTGATTCCACTCTTGATTACATTTTCTTGCTGTACTGTTTCATGAATCGATGAATCGATGAATTTTTGCAAGTTGCATTGCAATACGGAGATAATATTACACTTTTCCATCAACAAAGTTCTAAATCATGTTGTGATTCACTCACTCTGGATGAATTTTTGCAAGTTGCATTGCAATACGGAAATAATATTACACTTTTCCATCAACAAAGTTCTAAATCATGTTGTGATTCACTCACTCTGGATGAATTTTTGCAAGTTGCATTGCAATACGGAAATAATATTACACTTTTCCATCAACAAAGTACTAAATCATGTGATTCCACTGTTGATTACATTTTCTTGCTGTACTGTTTCATTCATGAATCGATGAATCGATGAATTTTTGCAAGTTTAATTGCAATACGGAAATAATATTACACTTTTCCATGAACAAAGTTCTAAATCATGTTGTGATTCCACTCTTGATTACATTTTCTTGCTGTACTGTTTCATTCATGAATCGATGAATCGATGAATTTTTGCAAGTTGCATTGCAAATACGGAGATAATATTACACTTTTCCATCAACAAAGTTCTAAATCATGTTGTGATTCACTCACTCTGGATGAATTTTTGCAAGTTGCATTGCAATACGGAGATAATATTACACTTTTCCATCAACAAAGTTCTAAATCATGTTGTGATTCACTCACTCTGGATGAATTTTTGCAAGCTGCATTGCAATACGGAAATAATATTACACTTTTCCATCAACAAAGTTCTAAATCATGTTGTGATTCACTCACTCTGGATGAATTTTTGCAAGTTTAATTGCAATACGGAAATAATATTACACTTTTCAATCAACAAAGTTCTAAATCATGTTGTGATTCACTCACTCTGGATGAATTTTTGCAAGCTGCATTGCAATACGGAAATAATATTACACTTTTCCATCAACAAAGTTCTAAATCATGTTGTGATTCCACTCTTGATTACATTTTCTTGCTGTACTGTTTCATTCATGAATCGATGAATCTATGAATTTTTGCAAGTTGCATTGCAATACGGAGATAATATTACACTTTTCCATCAACAAAGTTCTAAATCATGTTGTGATTCACTCACTCTGGATGAATTTTTGCAAGCTGCATTGCAATACGGAAATAATATTACACTTTTCCATCAACAAAGTTCTAAATCATGTTGTGATTCCACTCTTGATTACATTTTCTTGCTGTACTGTTTCATTCATGAATCGATGAATCGATGAATTTTTGCAAGTTGCATTGCAAATACGGAGATAATATTACACTTTTCCATCAACAAAGTTCTAAATCATGTTGTGATTCACTCACTCTGGATGAATTTTTGCAAGCTGCATTGCAATACGGAGATAATATTACACTTTTCCATCAACAAAGTTCTAAATCATGTTGTGATTCACTCAATCTGGATGAATTTTTGCAAGCTGCATTGCAATACGGAAATAATATTACACTTTTCCATCAACAAAGTTCTAAATCATGTTGTGATTCCACTCTTGATTACATTTTCTTGCTGTACTGTTTCATTCATGAATCGATGAATCGATGAATTTTTGCAAGTTGCATTGCAATACGGAGATAATATTACACTTTTCCATCAACAAAGTTCTAAATCATGTGGTGATTCACTCACTCTGGATGAATTTTTGCAAGTTGCATTGCAATACGGAAATAATATTACACTTTTCCATCAACAAAGTTCTAAATCATGTTGTGATTCACTCACTCTGGATGAATTTTTGCAAGTTGCATTGCAATACGGAAATAATATTACACTTTTCCATCAACAAAGTACTAAATTATGCTGTGATTCCACTCTTGATTACATTTTCTTGCTGTACTGTTTCATGAATCGATGAATCGATGAATTTTTGCAAGTTGCATTGCAATACGGAGATAATATTACACTTTTCCATCAACAAAGTTCTAAATCATGTTGTGATTCACTCACTCTGGATGAATTTTTGCAAGTTGCATTGCAATACGGAAATAATATTACACTTTTCCATCAACAAAGTTCTAAATCATGTTGTGATTCACTCACTCTGGATGAATTTTTGCAAGTTGCATTGCAATACGGAAATAATATTACACTTTTCCATCAACAAAGTACTAAATCATGTGATTCCACTGTTGATTACATTTTCTTGCTGTACTGTTTCATTCATGAATCGATGAATCGATGAATTTTTGCAAGTTTAATTGCAATACGGAAATAATATTACACTTTTCCATGAACAAAGTTCTAAATCATGTTGTGATTCCACTCTTGATTACATTTTCTTGCTGTACTGTTTCATTCATGAATCGATGAATCGATGAATTTTTGCAAGTTGCATTGCAAATACGGAGATAATATTACACTTTTCCATCAACAAAGTTCTAAATCATGTTGTGATTCACTCACTCTGGATGAATTTTTGCAAGCTGCATTGCAATACGGAGATAATATTACACTTTTCCATCAACAAAGTTCTAAATCATGTTGTGATTCACTCAATCTGGATGAATTTTTGCAAGCTGCATTGCAATACGGAAATAATATTACACTTTTCCATCAACAAAGTTCTAAATCATGTTGTGATTCCACTCTTGATTACATTTTCTTGCTGTACTGTTTCATTCATGAATCGATGAATCGATGAATTTTTGCAAGTTGCATTGCAATACGGAAATAATATTACACTTTTCCATCAACAAAGTTCTAAATCATGTTGTGATTCACTCACTCTGGATGAATTTTTGCAAGTTGCATTGCAATACGGAAATAATATTACACTTTTCCATCAACAAAGTACTAAATCATGTGATTCCACTGTTGATTACATTTTCTTGCTGTACTGTTTCATTCATGAATCGTCTAATCGATGAATTTTTGCAAGTTTAATTGCAATACGGAAATAATATTACACTTTTCCATGAACAAAGTTCTAAATCATGTTGTGATTCCACTCTTGATTACATTTTCTTGCTGTACTGTTTCATTCATGAATCGATGAATCGATGAATTTTTGCAAGTTGCATTGCAAATACGGAGATAATATTACACTTTTCCATCAACAAAGTTCTAAATCATGTTGTGATTCACTCACTCTGGATGAATTTTTGCAAGTTGCATTGCAATACGGAGATAATATTACACTTTTCCATCAACAAAGTTCTAAATCATGTTGTGATTCACTCACTCTGGATGAATTTTTGCAAGCTGCATTGCAATACGGAAATAATATTACACTTTTCCATCAACAAAGTTCTAAATCATGTTGTGATTCACTCACTCTGGATGAATTTTTGCAAGTTTAATTGCAATACGGAAATAATATTACACTTTTCAATCAACAAAGTTCTAAATCATGTTGTGATTCACTCACTCTGGATGAATTTTTGCAAGCTGCATTGCAATACGGAAATAATATTACACTTTTCCATCAACAAAGTTCTAAATCATGTTGTGATTCCACTCTTGATTACATTTTCTTGCTGTACTGTTTCATTCATGAATCGATGAATCTATGAATTTTTGCAAGTTGCATTGCAATACGGAGATAATATTACACTTTTCCATCAACAAAGTTCTAAATCATGTTGTGATTCACTCACTCTGGATGAATTTTTGCAAGCTGCATTGCAATACGGAAATAATATTACACTTTTCCATCAACAAAGTTCTAAATCATGTTGTGATTCCACTCTTGATTACATTTTCTTGCTGTACTGTTTCATTCATGAATCGATGAATCGATGAATTTTTGCAAGTTGCATTGCAAATACGGAGATAATATTACACTTTTCCATCAACAAAGTTCTAAATCATGTTGTGATTCACTCACTCTGGATGAATTTTTGCAAGCTGCATTGCAATACGGAGATAATATTACACTTTTCCATCAACAAAGTTCTAAATCATGTTGTGATTCACTCAATCTGGATGAATTTTTGCAAGCTGCATTGCAATACGGAAATAATATTACACTTTTCCATCAACAAAGTTCTAAATCATGTTGTGATTCCACTCTTGATTACATTTTCTTGCTGTACTGTTTCATTCATGAATCGATGAATCGATGAATTTTTGCAAGTTGCATTGCAATACGGAGATAATATTACACTTTTCCATCAACAAAGTTCTAAATCATGTGGTGATTCACTCACTCTGGATGAATTTTTGCAAGTTGCATTGCAATACGGAAATAATATTACACTTTTCCATCAACAAAGTTCTAAATCATGTTGTGATTCACTCACTCTGGATGAATTTTTGCAAGCTGCATTGCAATACGGAAATAATATTACACTTTTCCATCAACAAAGTTCTAAATCATGTTGTGATTCACTCACTCTGGATGAATTTTTGCAAGTTGCATTGCAATACGGAAATAATATTACACTTTTCCATCAACAAAGTTCTAAATCATGTTGTGATTCACTCACTCTGGATGAATTTTTGCAAGTTGCATTGCAATACGGAAATAATATTACACTTTTCCATCAACAAAGTGCTAAATCATGTTGTGATTCACTCACTCTGGATGAATTTTTGCAAGTTTAATTGCAATACGGAAATAATATTACACTTTTCAATCAACAAAGTTCTAAATCATGTTGTGATTCACTCACTCTGGATGAATTTTTGCAAGCTGCATTGCAATACGGAAATAATATTACACTTTTCCATCAACAAAGTTCTAAATCATGTTGTGATTCCACTCTTGATTACATTTTCTTGCTGTACTGTTTCATTCATGAATCGATGAATCGATGAATTTTTGCAAGTTGCATTGCAATACGGAGATAATATTACACTTTTCCATCAACAAAGTTCTAAATCATGTTGTGATTCACTCACTCTGGATGAATTTTTGCAAGCTGCATTGCAATACGGAAATAATATTACACTTTTCCATCAACAAAGTTCTAAATCATGTTGTGATTCCACTCTTGATTACATTTTCTTGCTGTACTGTTTCATTCATGAATCGATGAATCGATGAATTTTTGCAAGTTGCATTGCAAATACGGAGATAATATTACACTTTTCCATCAACAAAGTTCTAAATCATGTTGTGATTCACTCACTCTGGATGAATTTTTGCAAGCTGCATTGCAATACGGAGATAATATTACACTTTTCCATCAACAAAGTTCTAAATCATGTTGTGATTCACTCAATCTGGATGAATTTTTGCAAGCTGCATTGCAATACGGAAATAATATTACACTTTTCCATCAACAAAGTTCTAAATCATGTTGTGATTCCACTCTTGATTACATTTTCTTGCTGTACTGTTTCATTCATGAATCGATGAATCGATGAATTTTTGCAAGTTGCATTGCAATACGGAGATAATATTACACTTTTCCATCAACAAAGTTCCAAATCATGTGGTGATTCACTCACTCTGGATGAATTTTTGCAAGTTGCATTGCAATACGGAAATAATATTACACTTTTCCATCAACAAAGTTCTAAATCATGTTGTGATTCACTCACTCTGGATGAATTTTTGCAAGCTGCATTGCAATACGGAAATAATATTACACTTTTCCATCAACAAAGTTCTAAATCATGTTGTGATTCACTCACTCTGGATGAATTTTTGCAAGTTGCATTGCAATACGGAAATAATATTACACTTTTCCATCAACAAAGTTCTAAATCATGTTGTGATTCACTCACTCTGGATGAATTTTTGCAAGTTGCATTGCAATACGGAAATAATATTACACTTTTCCATCAACAAAGTTCTAAATCATGTTGTGATTCACTCACTCTGGATGAATTTTTGCAAGTTGCATTGCAATACGGAAATAATATTACACTTTTCCATCAACAAAGTGCTAAATCATGTTGTGATTCACTCACTCTGGATGAATTTTTGCAAGTTGCATTGCAATACGGAAATAATATTACACTTTTCCATCAACAAAGTACTAAATTATGCTGTGATTCCACTCTTGATTACATTTTCTTGCTGTACTGTTTCATGAATCGATGAATCGATGAATTTTTGCAAGTTGCATTGCAATACGGAGATAATATTACACTTTTCCATCAACAAAGTTCTAAATCATGTTGTGATTCACTCACTCTGGATGAATTTTTGCAAGTTGCATTGCAATACGGAAATAATATTACACTTTTCCATCAACAAAGTTCTAAATCATGTTGTGATTCACTCACTCTGGATGAATTTTTGCAAGTTGCATTGCAATACGGAAATAATATTACACTTTTCCATCAACAAAGTACTAAATCATGTGATTCCACTGTTGATTACATTTTCTTGCTGTACTGTTTCATTCATGAATCGATGAATCGATGAATTTTTGCAAGTTTAATTGCAATACGGAAATAATATTACACTTTTCCATGAACAAAGTTCTAAATCATGTTGTGATTCCACTCTTGATTACATTTTCTTGCTGTACTGTTTCATTCATGAATCGATGAATCGATGAATTTTTGCAAGTTGCATTGCAAATAAGGAGATAATATTACACTTTTCCATCAACAAAGTTCTAAATCATGTTGTGATTCACTCACTCTGGATGAATTTTTGCAAGCTGCATTGCAATACAGAGATAATATTACACTTTTCCATCAACAAAGTTCTAAATCATGTTGTGATTCACTCAATCTGGATGAATTTTTGCAAGCTGCATTGCAATACGGAAATAATATTACACTTTTCCATCAACAAAGTTCTAAATCATGTTGTGATTCCACTCTTGATTACATTTTCTTGCTGTACTGTTTCATTCATGAATCGATGAATCGATGAATTTTTGCAAGTTGCATTGCAATACGGAGATAATATTACACTTTTCCATCAACAAAGTTCTAAATCATGTGGTGATTCACTCACTCTGGATGAATTTTTGCAAGTTGCATTGCAATACGGAAATAATATTACACTTTTCCATTAACAAAGTTCTAAATCATGTGGAGATTCACTCACTCTGGATGAATTTTTGCAAGCTGCATTGCAATACGGAAATAATATTACACTTTTCCATCAACAAAGTTCTAAATCATGTTGTGATTCACTCACTCTGGATGAATTTTTGCAAGTTTAATTGCAATACGGAAATAATATTACACTTTTGAATCAACAAAGTTCTAAATCATGTTGTGATTCACTCACTCTGGATGAATTTTTGCAAGCTGCATTGCAATACGGAAATAATATTACACTTTTCCATCAACAAAGTTCTAAATCATGTTGTGATTCCACTCTTGATTACATTTTCTTGCTGTACTGTTTCATTCATGAATCGATGAATCGATGAATTTTTGCAAGTTGCATTGCAATACGGAGATAATATTACACTTTTCCATCAACAAAGTTCTAAATCATGTTGTGATTCACTCACTCTGGATGAATTTTTGCAAGCTGCATTGCAATACGGAGATAATATTACACTTTTCCATCAACAAAGTTCTAAATCATGTTGTGATTCACTCAATCTGGATGAATTTTTGCAAGCTGCATTGCAATACGGAAATAATATTACACTTTTCCATCAACAAAGTTCTAAATCATGTTGTGATTCCACTCTTGATTACATTTTCTTGCTGTACTGTTTCATTCATGAATCGATGAATCGATGAATTTTTGCAAGTTGCATTGCAATACGGAGATAATATTACACTTTTCCATCAACAAAGTTCTAAATCATGTGGTGATTCACTCACTCTGGATGAATTTTTGCAAGTTGCATTGCAATACGGAAATAATATTACACTTTTCCATCAACAAAGTTCTAAATCATGTTGTGATTCACTCACTCTGGATGAATTTTTGCAAGTTGCATTGCAATACGGAAATAATATTACACTTTTCCATCAACAAAGTACTAAATCATGTGATTCCACTCTTGATTACATTTTCTTGCTGTACTGTTTCATTCATGAATCGATGAATCGATGAATTTTTGCAAGTTTAATTGCAATACGGAAATAATATTACACTTTTCCATCAACAAAGTTCTAAATCATGTGGTGATTCACTCACTCTGGATGAATTTTTGCAAGTTGCATTGCAATACGGAAATAATATTACACTTTTCCATCAACAAAGTTCTAAATCATGTTGTGATTCACTCACTCTGGATGAATTTTTGCAAGCTGCATTGCAATACGGAAATAATATTACACTTTTCCATCAACAAAGTTCTAAATCATGTTGTGATTCACTCACTCTGGATGAATTTTGCAAGTTGCATTGCAATACGGAAATAATATTACACTTTTCCATCAACAAAGTTCTAAATCATGTTGTGATTCACTCACTCTGGATGAATTTTTGCAAGTTGCATTGCAATACGGAAATAATATTACACTTTTCCATCAACAAAGTGCTAAATCATGTTGTGATTCACTCACTCTGGATGAATTTTTGCAAGTTGCATTGCAATACGGAAATAATATTACACTTTTCCATCAACAAAGTACTAAATTATGCTGTGATTCCACTCTTGATTACATTTTCTTGCTGTACTGTTTCATGAATCGATGAATCGATGAATTTTTGCAAGTTGCATTGCAATACGGAGATAATATTACACTTTTCCATCAACAAAGTTCTAAATCATGTTGTGATTCACTCACTCTGGATGAATTTTTGCAAGTTGCATTGCAATACGGAAATAATATTACACTTTTCCATCAACAAAGTTCTAAATCATGTTGTGATTCACTCACTCTGGATGAATTTTTGCAAGTTGCATTGCAATACGGAAATAATATTACACTTTTCCATCAACAAAGTACTAAATCATGTGATTCCACTGTTGATTACATTTTCTTGCTGTACTGTTTCATTCATGAATCGATGAATCGATGAATTTTTGCAAGTTTAATTGCAATACGGAAATAATATTACACTTTTCCATGAACAAAGTTCTAAATCATGTTGTGATTCCACTCTTGATTACATTTTCTTGCTGTACTGTTTCATTCATGAATCGATGAATCGCTGAATTTTTGCAAGTTGCATTGCAAATACGGAGATAATATTACACTTTTCCATCAACAAAGTTCTAAATCATGTTGTGATTCACTCACTCTGGATGAATTTTTGCAAGCTGCATTGCAATACGGAGATAATATTACACTTTTCCATCAACAAAGTTCTAAATCATGTTGTGATTCACTCAATCTGGATGAATTTTTGCAAGCTGCATTGCAATACGGAAATAATATTACACTTTTCCATCAACAAAGTTCTAAATCATGTTGTGATTCCACTCTTGATTACATTTTCTTGCTGTACTGTTTCATTCATGAATCGATGAATCGATGAATTTTTGCAAGTTGCATTGCAATACGGAGATAATATTACACTTTTCCATCAACAAAGTTCTAAATCATGTGGTGATTCACTCACTCTGGATGAATTTTTGCAAGTTGCATTGCAATACGGAAATAATATTACACTTTTCCATTAACAAAGTTCTAAATCATGTGGTGATTCACTCACTCTGGATGAATTTTTGCAAGCTGCATTGCAATACGGAAATAATATTACACTTTTCCATCAACAAAGTTCTAAATCATGTTGTGATTCACTCACTCTGGATGAATTTTTGCAAGTTTAATTGCAATACGGAAATAATATTACACTTTTGAATCAACAAAGTTCTAAATCATGTTGTGATTCACTCACTCTGGATGAATTTTTGCAAGCTGCATTGCAATACGGAAATAATATTACACTTTTCCATCAACAAAGTTCTAAATCATGTTGTGATTCCACTCTTGATTACATTTTCTTGCTGTACTGTTTCATTCATGAATCGATGAATCGATGAATTTTTGCAAGTTGCATTGCAATACGGAGATAATATTACACTTTTCCATCAACAAAGTTCTAAATCATGTTGTGATTCACTCACTCTGGATGAATTTTTGCAAGCTGCATTGCAATACGGAGATAATATTACACTTTTCCATCAACAAAGTTCTAAATCATGTTGTGATTCACTCAATCTGGATGAATTTTTGCAAGCTGCATTGCAATACGGAAATAATATTACACTTTTCCATCAACAAAGTTCTAAATCATGTTGTGATTCCACTCTTGATTACATTTTCTTGCTGTACTGTTTCATTCATGAATCGATGAATCGATGAATTTTTGCAAGTTGCATTGCAATACGGAGATAATATTACACTTTTCCATCAACAAAGTTCTAAATCATGTGGTGATTCAGTCACTCTGGATGAATTTTTGCAAGTTGCATTGCAATACGGAAATAATATTACACTTTTCCATCAACAAAGTTCTAAATCATGTTGTGATTCACTCACTCTGGATGAATTTTTGCAAGTTGCATTGCAATACGGAAATAATATTACACTTTTCCATCAACAAAGTACTAAATTATGCTGTGATTCCACTCTTGATTACATTTTCTTGCTGTACTGTTTCATGAATCGATGAATCGATGAATTTTTGCAAGTTGCATTGCAATGCGGAGATAATATTACACTTTTCCATCAACAAAGTTCTAAATCATGTTGTGATTCACTCACTCTGGATGAATTTTTGCAAGTTGCATTGCAATACGGAAATAATATTACACTTTTCCATCAACAAAGTTCTAAATCATGTTGTGATTCACTCACTCTGGATGAATTTTTGCAAGTTGCATTGCAATACGGAAATAATATTACACTTTTCCATCAACAAAGTACTAAATCATGTGATTCCACTGTTGATTACATTTTCTTGCTGTACTGTTTCATTCATGAATCGATGAATCGATGAATTTTTGCAAGTTTAATTGCAATACGGAAATAATATTACACTTTTCCATGAACAAAGTTCTAAATCATGTTGTGATTCCACTCTTGATTACATTTTCTTGCTGTACTGTTTCATTCATGAATCGATGAATCGATGAATTTTTGCAAGTTGCATTGCAAATACGGAGATAATATTACACTTTTCCATCAACAAAGTTCTAAATCATGTTGTGATTCACTCACTCTGGATGAATTTTTGCAAGTTGCATTGCAATACGGAGATAATATTACACTTTTCCATCAACAAAGTTCTAAATCATGTTGTGATTCACTCACTCTGGATGAATTTTTGCAAGCTGCATTGCAATACGGAAATAATATTACACTTTTCCATCAACAAAGTTCTAAATCATGTTGTGATTCACTCACTCTGGATGAATTTTTGCAAGTTTAATTGCAATACGGAAATAATATTACACTTTTCAATCAACAAAGTTCTAAATCATGTTGTGATTCACTCACTCTGGATGAATTTTTGCAAGCTGCATTGCAATACGGAAATAATATTACACTTTTCCATCAACAAAGTTCTAAATCATGTTGTGATTCCACTCTTGATTACATTTTCTTGCTGTACTGTTTCATTCATGAATCGATGAATCGATGAATTTTTGCAAGTTGCATTGCAATACGGAGATAATATTACACTTTTCCATCAACAAAGTTCTAAATCATGTTGTGATTCACTCACTCTGGATGAATTTTTGCAAGCTGCATTGCAATACGGAAATAATATTACACTTTTCCATCAACAAAGTTCTAAATCATGTTGTGATTCACTCACTCTGGATGAATTTTTGCAAGCTGCATTGCAATACGGAAATAATATTACACTTTTCCATCAACAAAGTTCTAAATCATGTTGTGATTCCACTCTTGATTACATTTTCTTGCTGTACTGTTTCATTCATGAATCGATGAATCGATGAATTTTTGCAAGTTGCATTGCAATACGGAGATAATATTACACTTTTCCATCAACAAAGTTCTAAATCATGTTGTGATTCACTCACTCTGGATGAATTTTTGCAAGCTGCATTGCAATACGGAAATAATATTACACTTTTCCATCAACAAAGTTCTAAATCATGTTGTGATTCCACTCTTGATTACATTTTCTTGCTGTACTGTTTCATTCATGAATCGATGAATCGATGAATTTTTGCAAGTTGCATTGCAAATACGGAGATAATATTACACTTTTCCATCAACAAAGTTCTAAATCATGTTGTGATTCACTCACTCTGGATGAATTTTTGCAAGCTGCATTGCAATACGGAAATAATATTACACTTTTTCATCAACAAAGTTCTAAATCATGTTGTGATTCACTCACTCTGGATGAATTTTTGCAAGTTTAATTGCAATACGGAAATAATATTACACCTTTCAATCAACAAAGTTCTAAATCATGTTGTGATTCACTCACTCTGGATGAATTTTTGCAAGCTGCATTGCAATACGGAAATAATATTACACTTTTCCATCAACAAAGTTCTAAATCATGTTGTGATTCCACTCTTGATTACATTTTCTTGCTGTACTGTTTCATTCATGAATCGATGAATCGATGAATTTTTGCAAGTTGCATTGCAAATACGGAGATAATATTACACTTTTCCATCAACAAAGTTCTAAATCATGTTGTGATTCACTCACTCTGGATGAATTTTTGCAAGCTGCATTGCAATACGGAGATAATATTACACTTTTCCATCAACAAAGTTCTAAATCATGTGGTGATTCACTCACTCTGGATGAATTTTTGCAAGTTGCATTGCAATACGGAAATAATATTACACTTTTCCATCAACAAAGTTCTAAATCATGTTGTGATTCACTCACTCTGGATGAATTTTTGCAAGTTGCATTGCAATACGGAAATAATATTACACTTTTCCATCAACAAAGTACTAAATTATGCTGTGATTCCACTCTTGATTACATTTTCTTGCTGTACTGTTTCATGAATCGATGAATCGATGAATTTTTGCAAGTTGCATTGCAATACGGAGATAATATTACACTTTTCCATCAACAAAGTTCTAAATCATGTTGTGATTCACTCACTCTGGATGAATTTTTGCAAGTTGCATTGCAATACGGAAATAATATTACACTTTTCCATCAACAAAGTTCTAAATCATGTTGTGATTCACTCACTCTGGATGAATTTTTGCAAGTTGCATTGCAATACGGAAATAATATTACACTTTTCCATCAACAAAGTACTAAATCATGTGATTCCACTGTTGATTACATTTTCTTGCTGTACTGTTTCATTCATGAATCGATGAATCGATGAATTTTTGCAAGTTTAATTGCAATACGGAAATAATATTACACTTTTCCATGAACAAAGTTCTAAATCATGTTGTGATTCCACTCTTGATTACATTTTCTTGCTGTACTGTTTCATTCATGAATCGATGAATCGATGAATTTTTGCAAGTTGCATTGCAAATACGGAGACAATATTACACTTTTCCATCAACAAAGTTCTAAATCATGTTGTGATTCACTCACTCTGGATGAATTTTTGCAAGTTGCATTGCAATACGGAGATAATATTACACTTTTCCATCAACAAAGTTCTAAATCATGTTGTGATTCACTCACTCTGGATGAATTTTTGCAAGCTGCATTGCAATACGGAAATAATATTACACTTTTCCATCAACAAAGTTCTAAATCATGTTGTGATTCACTCACTCTGGATGAATTTTTGCAAGTTTAATTGCAATACGGAAATAATATTACACTTTTCAATCAACAAAGTTCTAAATCATGTTGTGATTCACTCACTCTGGATGAATTTTTGCAAGCTGCATTGCAATACGGAAATAATATTACACTTTTCCATCAACAAAGTTCTAAATCATGGTGATTCCACTCTTGATTACATTTTCTTGCTGTACTGTTTCATTCATGAATCGATGAATCGATGAATTTTTGCAAGTTGCATTGCAATACGGAGATAATATTACACTTTTCCATCAACAAAGTTCTAAATCATGTTGTGATTCACTCACTCTGGATGAATTTTTGCAAGCTGCATTGCAATACGGAAATAATATTACACTTTTCCATCAACAAAGTTCTAAATCATGTTGTGATTCCACTCTTGATTACATTTTCTTGCTGTACTGTTTCATTCATGAATCGATGAATCGATGAATTTTTGCAAGTTGCATTGCAAATACGGAGATAATATTACACTTTTCCATCAACAAAGTTCTAAATCATGTTGTGATTCACTCACTCTGGATGAATTTTTGCAAACTGCATTGCAATACGGAAATAATATTACACTTTTTCATCAACAAAGTTCTAAATCATGTTGTGATTCACTCACTCTGGATGAATTTTTGCAAGTTTAATTGCAATACGGAAATAATATTACACTTTTCAATCAACAAAGTTCTAAATCATGTTGTGATTCACTCACTCTGGATGAATTTTTGCAAGCTGCATTGCAATACGGAAATAATATTACACTTTTCCATCAACAAAGTTCTAAATCATGTTGTGATTCCACTCTTGATTACATTTTCTTGCTGTACTGTTTCATTCATGAATCGATGAATCGATGAATTTTTGCAAGTTGCATTGCAAATACGGAGATAATATTACACTTTTCCATCAACAAAGTTCTAAATCATGTTGTGATTCACTCACTCTGGATGAATTTTTGCAAGCTGCATTGCAATACGGAAATAATATTACACTTTTTCATCAACAAAGTTCTAAATCATGTTGTGATTCACTCACTCTGGATGAATTTTTGCAAGTTTAATTGCAATACGGAAATAATATTACACTTTTCAATCAACAAAGTTCTAAATCATGTTGTGATTCACTCACTCTGGATGAATTTTTGCAAGCTGCATTGCAATACGGAAATAATATTACACTTTTCCATCAACAAAGTTCTAAATCATGTTGTGATTCCACTCTTGATTACATTTTCTTGCTGTACTGTTTCATTCATGAATCGATGAATCGATGAATTTTTGCAAGTTGCATTGCAATACGGAGATAATATTACACTTTTCCATCAACAAAGTTCTAAATCATGTTGTGATTCACTCACTCTGGATGAATTTTTGCAAGCTGCATTGCAATACGGAAATAATATTACACTTTTCCATCAACAAAGTTCTAAATCATGTTGTGATTCCACTCTTGATTACATTTTCTTGCTGTACTGTTTCATTCATGAATCGATGAATCGATGAATTTTTGCAAGTTGCATTGCAAATACGGAGATAATATTACACTTTTCCATCAACAAAGTTCTAAATCATGTTGTGATTCACTCACTCTGGATGAATTTTTGCAAGCTGCATTGCAATACGGAAATAATATTACACTTTTTCATCAACAAAGTTCTAAATCATGTTGTGATTCACTCACTCTGGATGAATTTTTGCAAGTTTAATTGCAATACGGAAATAATATTACACTTTTCAATCAACAAAGTTCTAAATCATGTTGTGATTCACTCACTCTGGATGAATTTTTGCAAGCTGCATTGCAATACGGAAATAATATTACACTTTTCCATCAACAAAGTTCTAAATCATGTTGTGATTCCACTCTTGATTACATTTTCTTGCTGTACTGTTTCATTCATGAATCGATGAATCGATGAATTTTTGCAAGTTGCATTGCAATACGGAGATAATATTACACTTTTCCATCAACAAAGTTCTAAATCATGTTGTGATTCACTCACTCTGGATGAATTTTTGCAAGCTGCAATACGGAAATAATATTACACTTTTCCATGAACAAAGTTCTAAATCATGTTGTGATTCCACTCTTGATTACATTTTCTTGCTGTACTGTTTCATTCATGAATCGATGAATCGATGAATTTTTGCAAGTTGCATTGCAATACGGAAATAATATTACACTTTTCCATCAACAAAGTACTAAATCATGTTGTGATTCCACTCTTGATTACATTTTCTTGCTGTACTGTTTCATTCATGAATCGATGAATCGATGAATTTTTGCAAGTTGCATTGCAATACGGAGATAATATTACACTTTTCCATCAACAAAGTTCTAAATCATGTTGTGATTCACTCACTCTGGATGAATTTTTGCAAGTTGCATTGCAATACGGAAATAATATTACACTTTTCCATCAACAAAGTTCTAAATCATGTTGTGATTCACTCACTCTGGATGAATTTTTGCAAGTTGCATTGCAATACGGAGATAATATTACACTTTTCCATCAACAAAGTTCTAAATCATGTTGTGATTCACTCACTCTGGATGAATTTTTGCAAGCTGCATTGCAATACGGAAATAATATTACACTTTTCCATCAACAAAGTTCTAAATCATGTTGTGATTCCACTCTTGATTACATTTTCTTGCTGTACTGTTTCATTCATGAATCGATGAATCGATGAATTTTTGCAAGTTGCATTGCAAATACGGAGATAATATTACACTTTTCCATCAACAAAGTTCTAAATCATGTTGTGATTCACTCACTCTGGATGAATTTTTGCAAGTTGCATTGCAATACGGAGATAATATTACACTTTTCCATCAACAAAGTTCTAAATCATGTTGTGATTCACTCACTCTGGATGAATTTTTGCAAGCTGCATTGCAATACGGAAATAATATTACACTTTTCCATCAACAAAGTTCCAAATCATGTTGTGATTCACTCACTCTGGATGAATTTTTGCAAGTTTAATTGCAATACGGAAATAATATTACACTTTTCAATCAACAAAGTTCTAAATCATGTTGTGATTCACTCACTCTGGATGAATTTTTGCAAGCTGCATTGCAATACGGAAATAATATTACACTTTTCCATCAACAAAGTTCTAAATCATGTTGTGATTCCACTCTTGATTACATTTTCTTGCTGTACTGTTTCATTCATGAATCGATGAATCGATGAATTTTTGCAAGTTGCATTGCAATACGGAGATAATATTACACTTTTCCATCAACAAAGTTCTAAATCATGTTTTGATTCACTCACTCGGGATGAATTTTTGCAAGCTGCATTGCAATACGGAAATAATATTACACTTTTCCATCAACAAAGTTCTAAATCATGTTGTGATTCCACTCTTGATTACATTTTCTTGCTGTACTGTTTCATTCATGAATCGATGAATCGATGAATTTTTGCAAGTTGCATTGCAAATATGGAGATAATATTACACTTTTCCATCAACAAAGTTCTAAATCATGTTGTGATTCACTCACTCTGGATGAATTTTTGCAAGCTGCATTGCAATACGGAAATAATATTACACTTTTTCATCAACAAAGTTCTAAATCATGTTGTGATTCACTCACTCTGGATGAATTTTTGCAAGTTTAATTGCAATACGGAAATAATATTACACTTTTCAATCAACAAAGTTCTAAATCATGTTGTGATTCACTCACTCTGGATGAATTTTTGCAAGCTGCATTGCAATACGGAAATAATATTACACTTTTCCATCAACAAAGTTCTAAATCATGGTGATTCCACTCTTGATTACATTTTCTTGCTGTACTGTTTCATTCATGAATCGATGAATCGATGAATTTTTGCAAGTTGCATTGCAATACGGAGATAATATTACACTTTTCCATCAACAAAGTTCTAAATCATGTTGTGATTCACTCACTCTGGATGAATTTTTGCAAGCTGCATTGCAATACGGAAATAATATTACACTTTTCCATCAACAAAGTTCTAAATCATGTTGTGATTCCACTCTTGATTACATTTTCTTGCTGTACTGTTTCATTCATGAATCGATGAATCGATGAATTTTTGCAAGTTGCATTGCAAATACGGAGATAATATTACACTTTTCCATCAACAAAGTTCTAAATCATGTTGTGATTCACTCACTCTGGATGAATTTTTGCAAACTGCATTGCAATACGGAAATAATATTACACTTTTTCATCAACAAAGTTCTAAATCATGTTGTGATTCACTCACTCTGGATGAATTTTTGCAAGTTTAATTGCAATACGGAAATAATATTACACTTTTCAATCAACAAAGTTCTAAATCATGTTGTGATTCACTCACTCTGGATGAATTTTTGCAAGCTGCATTGCAATACGGAAATAATATTACACTTTTCCATCAACAAAGTTCTAAATCATGTTGTGATTCCACTCTTGATTACATTTTCTTGCTGTACTGTTTCATTCATGAATCGATGAATCGATGAATTTTTGCAAGTTGCATTGCAAATACGGAGATAATATTACACTTTTCCATCAACAAAGTTCTAAATCATGTTGTGATTCACTCACTCTGGATGAATTTTTGCAAGCTGCATTGCAATACGGAAATAATATTACACTTTTTCATCAACAAAGTTCTAAATCATGTTGTGATTCACTCACTCTGGATGAATTTTTGCAAGTTTAATTGCAATACGGAAATAATATTACACTTTTCAATCAACAAAGTTCTAAATCATGTTGTGATTCACTCACTCTGGATGAATTTTTGCAAGCTGCATTGCAATACGGAAATAATATTACACTTTTCCATCAACAAAGTTCTAAATCATGTTGTGATTCCACTCTTGATTACATTTTCTTGCTGTACTGTTTCATTCATGAATCGATGAATCGATGAATTTTTGCAAGTTGCATTGCAATACGGAGATAATATTACACTTTTCCATCAACAAAGTTCTAAATCATGTTGTGATTCACTCACTCTGGATGAATTTTTGCAAGCTGCATTGCAATACGGAAATAATATTACACTTTTCCATCAACAAAGTTCTAAATCATGTTGTGATTCCACTCTTGATTACATTTTCTTGCTGTACTGTTTCATTCATGAATCGATGAATCGATGAATTTTTGCAAGTTGCATTGCAAATACGGAGATAATATTACACTTTTCCATCAACAAAGTTCTAAATCATGTTGTGATTCACTCACTCTGGATGAATTTTTGCAAGCTGCATTGCAATACGGAAATAATATTACACTTTTTCATCAACAAAGTTCTAAATCATGTTGTGATTCACTCACTCTGGATGAATTTTTGCAAGTTTAATTGCAATACGGAAATAATATTACACTTTTCAATCAACAAAGTTCTAAATCATGTTGTGATTCACTCACTCTGGATGAATTTTTGCAAGCTGCATTGCAATACGGAAATAATATTACACTTTTCCATCAACAAAGTTCTAAATCATGTTGTGATTCCACTCTTGATTACATTTTCTTGCTGTACTGTTTCATTCATGAATCGATGAATCGATGAATTTTTGCAAGTTGCATTGCAATACGGAGATAATATTACACTTTTCCATCAACAAAGTTCTAAATCATGTTGTGATTCACTCACTCTGGATGAATTTTTGCAAGCTGCAATACGGAAATAATATTACACTTTTCCATGAACAAAGTTCTAAATCATGTTGTGATTCCACTCTTGATTACATTTTCTTGCTGTACTGTTTCATTCATGAATCGATGAATCGATGAATTTTTGCAAGTTGCATTGCAATACGGAAATAATATTACACTTTTCCATCAACAAAGTACTAAATCATGTTGTGATTCCACTCTTGATTACATTTTCTTGCTGTACTGTTTCATTCATGAATCGATGAATCGATGAATTTTTGCAAGTTGCATTGCAATACGGAGATAATATTACACTTTTCCATCAACAAAGTTCTAAATCATGTTGTGATTCACTCACTCTGGATGAATTTTTGCAAGTTGCATTGCAATACGGAAATAATATTACACTTTTCCATCAACAAAGTTCTAAATCATGTTGTGATTCACTCACTCTGGATGAATTTTTGCAAGTTGCATTGCAATACGGAGATAATATTACACTTTTCCATCAACAAAGTTCTAAATCATGTTGTGATTCACTCACTCTGGATGAATTTTTGCAAGCTGCATTGCAATACGGAAATAATATTACACTTTTCCATCAACAAAGTTCTAAATCATGTTGTGATTCCACTCTTGATTACATTTTCTTGCTGTACTGTTTCATTCATGAATCGATGAATCGATGAATTTTTGCAAGTTGCATTGCAAATACGGAGATAATATTACACTTTTCCATCAACAAAGTTCTAAATCATGTTGTGATTCACTCACTCTGGATGAATTTTTGCAAGTTGCATTGCAATACGGAGATAATATTACACTTTTCCATCAACAAAGTTCTAAATCATGTTGTGATTCACTCACTCTGGATGAATTTTTGCAAGCTGCATTGCAATACGGAAATAATATTACACTTTTCCATCAACAAAGTTCCAAATCATGTTGTGATTCACTCACTCTGGATGAATTTTTGCAAGTTTAATTGCAATACGGAAATAATATTACACTTTTCAATCAACAAAGTTCTAAATCATGTTGTGATTCACTCACTCTGGATGAATTTTTGCAAGCTGCATTGCAATACGGAAATAATATTACACTTTTCCATCAACAAAGTTCTAAATCATGTTGTGATTCCACTCTTGATTACATTTTCTTGCTGTACTGTTTCATTCATGAATCGATGAATCGATGAATTTTTGCAAGTTGCATTGCAATACGGAGATAATATTACACTTTTCCATCAACAAAGTTCTAAATCATGTTTTGATTCACTCACTCGGGATGAATTTTTGCAAGCTGCATTGCAATACGGAAATAATATTACACTTTTCCATCAACAAAGTTCTAAATCATGTTGTGATTCCACTCTTGATTACATTTTCTTGCTGTACTGTTTCATTCATGAATCGATGAATCGATGAATTTTTGCAAGTTGCATTGCAAATATGGAGATAATATTACACTTTTCCATCAACAAAGTTCTAAATCATGTTGTGATTCACTCACTCTGGATGAATTTTTGCAAGCTGCATTGCAATACGGAAATAATATTACACTTTTTCATCAACAAAGTTCTAAATCATGTTGTGATTCACTCACTCTGGATGAATTTTTGCAAGTTTAATTGCAATACGGAAATAATATTACACTTTTCAATCAACAAAGTTCTAAATCATGTTGTGATTCACTCACTCTGGATGAATTTTTGCAAGCTGCATTGCAATACGGAAATAATATTACACTTTTCCATCAACAAAGTTCTAAATCATGTTGTGATTCCACTCTTGATTACATTTTCTTGCTGTACTGTTTCATTCATGAATCGATGAATCGATGAATTTTTGCAAGTTGCATTGCAATACGGAGATAATATTACACTTTTCCATCAACAAAGTTCTAAATCATGTTGTGATTCACTCACTCTGGATGAATTTTTGCAAGCTGCATTGCAATACGGAAATAATATTACACTTTTCCATCAACAAAGTTCTAAATCATGTTGTGATTCACTCACTCTGGGTGAATTTTTGCAAGTTGCAATACGGAAATAATATTACACTTTTCCATGAACAAAGTTCTAAATCATGTTGTGATTCCACTCTTGATTACATTTTCTTGCTGTACTGTTTCATGAATCGATGAATCGATGAATTTTTGCAAGTTGCATTGCAATACGGAGATAATATTACACTTTTCCATCAACAAAGTACTAAATCATGTTGTGATTCCACTCTTGATTACATTTTCTTGCTGTACTGTTTCATTCATGAATCGATGAATCGATGAATTTTTGCAAGTTGCATTGCAATACGGAGATAATATTACACTTTTCCATCAACAAAGTTCTAAATCATGTTGTGATTCACTCACTCTGGATGAATTTTTGCAAGTTTAATTGCAATACGGAAATAATATTACACTTTTCAATCAACAAAGTTCTAAATCATGTTGTGATTCACTCACTCTGGATGAATTTTTGCAAGCTGCATTGCAATACGGAAATAATATTACACTTTTCCATGAACAAAGTTCTAAATCATGTTGTGATTCCACTCTTGATTACATTTTCTTGCTGTACTGTTTCATTCATGAATCGATGAATCGATGAATTTTTGCAAGTTGCATTGCAATACGGAAATAATATTACACTTTTCCATCAACAAAGTACTAAATCATGTTGTGATTCCACTCTTGATTACATTTTCTTGCTGTACTGTTTCATTCATGAATCGATGAATCGATGAATTTTTGCAAGTTGCATTGCAATACGGAGATAATATTACACTTTTCCATCAACAAAGTTCTAAATCATGTTCACTCACTCTGGGTGAATTTTTGCAAGTTTAATTGCAATACGGAAATAATATTACACTTTTCCATGAACAAAGTTCTAAATCATGTTGTGATTCCACTCTTGATTACATTTTCTTGCTGTACTGTTTCATGAATCGATGAATCGATGAATTTTTGCAAGTTGCATTGCAATACGGAGATAATATTACACTTTTCCATCAACAAAGTACTAAATCATGTTGTGATTCCACTCTTGATTACATTTTCTTGCTGTACTGTTTCATTCATGAATCGATGAATCGATGAATTTTTGCAAGTTGCATTGCAATACGGAGATAATATTACACTTTTCCATCAACAAAGTTCTAAATCATGTTGTGATTCACTCACTCTGGATGAATTTTTGCAAGTTGCATTGCAATACGGAAATAATATTACACTTTTCCATCAACAAAGTTCTAAATCATGTTGTGATTCACTCACTCTGGATGAATTTTTGCAAGTTGCATTGCAATACGGAAATAATATTACACTTTTCCATCAACAAAGTACTAAATTATGCTGTGATTCCACTCTTGATTACATTTTCTTGCTGTACTGTTTCATGAATCGATGAATCGATGAATTTTTGCAAGTTGCATTGCAATACGGAGATAATATTACACTTTTCCATCAACAAAGTTCTAAATCATGTTGTGATTCACTCACTCTGGATGAATTTTTGCAAGTTGCATTGCAATACGGAAATAATATTACACTTTTCCATCAACAAAGTTCTAAATCATGTTGTGATTCACTCACTCTGGATGAATTTTTGCAAGTTGCATTG
The DNA here is from genome assembly GCF_013265735.2 of Oncorhynchus mykiss. Taxonomy (NCBI): domain Eukaryota; kingdom Metazoa; phylum Chordata; class Actinopteri; order Salmoniformes; family Salmonidae; genus Oncorhynchus; species Oncorhynchus mykiss. Next base: position 24,341 of record NW_023493979.1, on the reverse strand, counting down.
CAATACGGAAATAATATTACACTTTTCCATCAACAAAGTACTAAATCATGTGATTCCACTGTTGATTACATTTTCTTGCTGTACTGTTTCATTCATGAATCGATGAATCGATGAATTTTTGCAAGTTGCATTGCAAATACGGAGATAATATTACACTTTTCCATCAACAAAGTTCTAAATCATGTTGTGATTCACTCACTCTGGATGAATTTTTGCAAGTTGCATTGCAATACGGAGATAATATTACACTTTTCCATCAACAAAGTTCTAAATCATGTTGTGATTCACTCACTCTGGATGAATTTTTGCAAGCTGCATTGCAATACGGAAATAATATTACACTTTTCCATCAACAAAGTTCTAAATCATGTTGTGATTCACTCACTCTGGATGAATTTTTGCAAGTTTAATTGCAATACGGAAATAATATTACACTTTTCAATCAACAAAGTTCTAAATCATGTTGTGATTCACTCACTCTGGATGAATTTTTGCAAGCTGCATTGCAATACGGAAATAATATTACACTTTTCCATCAACAAAGTTCTAAATCATGTTGTGATTCCACTCTTGATTACATTTTCTTGCTGTACTGTTTCATTCATGAATCGATGAATCGATGAATTTTTGCAAGTTGCATTGCAATACGGAGATAATATTACACTTTTCCATCAACAAAGTTCTAAATCATGTTGTGATTCACTCACTCTGGATGAATTTTTGCAAGCTGCATTGCAATACGGAGATAATATTACACTTTTCCATCAACAAAGTTCTAAATCATGTTGTGATTCACTCAATCTGGATGAGTTTTTGCAAGCTGCATTGCAATACGGAAATAATATTACACTTTTCCATCAACAAAGTTCTAAATCATGTTGTGATTCCACTCTTGATTACATTTTCTTGCTGTACTGTTTCATTCATGAATCGATGAATCGATGAATTTTTGCAAGTTGCATTGCAATACGGAGATATTACACTTTTCCATCAACAAAGTTCTAAATCATGTGGTGATTCACTCACTCTGGATGAATTTTTGCAAGTTGCATTGCAATACGGAAATACTATTACACTTTTCCATCAACAAAGTTCTAAATCATGTTGTGATTCACTCACATTGGATGAATTTTTGCAAGTTGCATTGCAATACGGAAATAATATTACACTTTTCCATCAACAAAGTACTAAATTATGCTGTGATTCCACTCTTGATTACATTTTCTTGCTGTACTGTTTCATTCATGAATCGATGAATCGATGAATTTTTGCAAGTTGCATTGCAATACGGAGATAATATTACACTTTTCCATCAACAAAGTTCTAAATCATGTTGTGATTCACTCACTCTGGATGAATTTTTGCAAGCTGCATTGCAATACGGAGATAATATTACACTTTTCCATCAACAAAGTTCTAAATCATGTTGTGATTCACTCAATCTGGATGAATTTTTGCAAGCTGCATTGCAATACGGAAATAATATTACACTTTTCCATCAACAAAGTTCTAAATCATGTTGTGATTCCACTCTTGATTACATTTTCTTGCTGTACTGTTTCATTCATGAATCGATGAATCGATGAATTTTTGCAAGTTGCATTGCAATACGGAGATAATATTACACTTTTCCATCAACAAAGTTCTAAATCATGTGGTGATTCACTCACTCTGGATGAATTTTTGCAAGTTGCATTGCAATACGGAAATACTATTACACTTTTCCATCGACAAAGTTCTAAATCATGTTGTGATTCACTCACTCTGGATGAATTTTTGCAAGTTGCATTGCAATACGGAAATAATATTACACTTTTCCATCAACAAAGTACTAAATTATGCTGTGATTCCACTCTTGATTACATTTTCTTGCTGTACTGTTTCATGAATCGATGAATCGATGAATTTTTGCAAGTTGCATTGCAATACGGAGATAATATTACACTTTTCCATCAACAAAGTTCTAAATCATGTTGTGATTCACTCACTCTGGATGAATTTTTGCAAGTTGCATTGCAATACGGAAATAATATTACACTTTTCCATCAACAAAGTTCTAAATCATGTTGTGATTCACTCACTCTGGATGAATTTTTGCAAGTTGCATTGCAATACGGAAATAATATTACACTTTTCCATCAACAAAGTACTAAATCATGTGATTCCACTGTTGATTACATTTTCTTGCTGTACTGTTTCATTCATGAATCGATGAATCGATGAATTTTTGCAAGTTTAATTGCAATACGGAAATAATATTACACTTTTCCATGAACAAAGTTCTAAATCATGTTGTGATTCCACTCTTGATTACATTTTCTTGCTGTACTGTTTCATTCATGAATCGATGAATCGATGAATTTTTGCAAGTTGCATTGCAAATACGGAGATAATATTACACTTTTCCATCAACAAAGTTCTAAATCATGTTGTGATTCACTCACTCTGGATGAATTTTTGCAAGTTGCATTGCAATACGGAGATAATATTACACTTTTCCATCAACAAAGTTCTAAATCATGTTGTGATTCACTCACTCTGGATGAATTTTTGCAAGCTGCATTGCAATACGGAAATAATATTACACTTTTCCATCAACAAAGTTCTAAATCATGTTGTGATTCACTCACTCTGGATGAATTTTTGCAAGTTTAATTGCAATACGGAAATAATATTACACTTTTCAATCAACAAAGTTCTAAATCATGTTGTGATTCACTCACTCTGGATGAATTTTTGCAAGCTGCATTGCAATACGGAAATAATATTACACTTTTCCATCAACAAAGTTCTAAATCATGTTGTGATTCCACTCTTGATTACATTTTCTTGCTGTACTGTTTCATTCATGAATCGATGAATCGATGAATTTTTGCAAGTTGCATTGCAATACGGAGATAATATTACACTTTTCCATCAACAAAGTTCTAAATCATGTTGTGATTCACTCACTCTGGATGAATTTTTGCAAGCTGCATTGCAATACGGAAATAATATTACACTTTTCCATCAACAAAGTTCTAAATCATGTTGTGATTCCACTCTTGATTACATTTTCTTGCTGTACTGTTTCATTCATGAATCGATGAATCGATGAATTTTTGCAAGTTGCATTGCAAATACGGAGATAATATTACACTTTTCCATCAACAAAGTTCTAAATCATGTTGTGATTCACTCACTCTGGATGAATTTTTGCAAGCTGCATTGCAATACGGAAATAATATTACACTTTTTCATCAACAAAGTTCTAAATCATGTTGTGATTCACTCACTCTGGATGAATTTTTGCAAGTTTAATTGCAATACGGAAATAATATTACACTTTTCAATCAACAAAGTTCTAAATCATGTTGTGATTCACTCACTCTGGATGAATTTTTGCAAGCTGCATTGCAATACGGAAATAATATTACACTTTTCCATGAACAAAGTTCTAAATCATGTTGTGATTCCACTCTTGATTACATTTTCTTGCTGTACTGTTTCATTCATGAATCGATGAATCGATGAATTTTTGCAAGTTGCATTGCAATACGGAAATAATATTACACTTTTCCATCAACAAAGTACTAAATCATGTTGTGATTCCACTCTTGATTACATTTTCTTGCTGTACTGTTTCATTCATGAATCGATGAATCGATGAATTTTTGCAAGTTGCATTGCAATACGGAGATAATATTACACTTTTCCATCAACAAAGTTCTAAATCATGTGGTGATTCACTCACTCTGGATGAATTTTTGCAAGTTGCATTGCAATACGGAAATACTATTACACTTTTCCATCAACAAAGTTCTAAATCATGTTGTGATTCACTCACTCTGGATGAATTTTTGCAAGTTGCATTGCAATACGGAAATAATATTACACTTTTCCATCAACAAAGTACTAAATTATGCTGTGATTCCACTCTTGATTACATTTTCTTGCTGTACTGTTTCATGAATCGATGAATCGATGAATTTTTGCAAGTTGCATTGCAATACGGAGATAATATTACACTTTTCCATCAACAAAGTTCTAAATCATGTTGTGATTCACTCACTCTGGATGAATTTTTGCAAGTTGCATTGCAATACGGAAATAATATTACACTTTTCCATCAACAAAGTTCTAAATCATGTTGTGATTCACTCACTCTGGATGAATTTTTGCAAGTTGCATTGCAATACGGAAATAATATTACACTTTTCCATCAACAAAGTACTAAATCATGTGATTCCACTGTTGATTACATTTTCTTGCTGTACTGTTTCATTCATGAATCGATGAATCGATGAATTTTTGCAAGTTTAATTGCAATACGGAAATAATATTACACTTTTCCATGAACAAAGTTCTAAATCATGTTGTGATTCCACTCTTGATTACATTTTCTTGCTGTACTGTTTCATTCATGAATCGATGAATCGATGAATTTTTGCAAGTTGCATTGCAAATACGGAGATAATATTACACTTTTCCATCAACAAAGTTCTAAATCATGTTGTGATTCACTCACTCTGGATGAATTTTTGCAAGTTGCATTGCAATACGGAGATAATATTACACTTTTCCATCAACAAAGTTCTAAATCATGTTGTGATTCACTCACTCTGGATGAATTTTTGCAAGCTGCATTGCAATACGGAAATAATATTACACTTTTCCATCAACAAAGTTCTAAATCATGTTGTGATTCACTCACTCTGGATGAATTTTTGCAAGTTTAATTGCAATACGGAAATAATATTACACTTTTCAATCAACAAAGTTCTAAATCATGTTGTGATTCACTCACTCTGGATGAATTTTTGCAAGCTGCATTGCAATACGGAAATAATATTACACTTTTCCATCAACAAAGTTCTAAATCATGTTGTGATTCCACTCTTGATTACATTTTCTTGCTGTACTGTTTCATTCATGAATCGATGAATCGATTAATTTTTGCAAGTTGCATTGCAATACGGAGATAATATTACACTTTTCCATCAACAAAGTTCTAAATCATGTTGTGATTCACTCACTCTGGATGAATTTTTGCAAGCTGCATTGCAATACGGAAATAATATTACACTTTTCCATCAACAAAGTTCTAAATCATGTTGTGATTCCACTCTTGATTACATTTTCTTGCTGTACTGTTTCATTCATGAATCGATGAATCGATGAATTTTTGCAAGTTGCATTGCAAATACGGAGATAATATTACACTTTTCCATCAACAAAGTTCTAAATCATGTTGTGATTCACTCACTCTGGATGAATTTTTGCAAGCTGCATTGCAATACGGAAATAATATTACACTTTTTCATCAACAAAGTTCTAAATCATGTTGTGATTCACTCACTCTGGATGAATTTTTGCAAGTTTAATTGCAATACGGAAATAATATTACACTTTTCAATCAACAAAGTTCTAAATCATGTTGTGATTCACTCACTCTGGATGAATTTTTGCAAGCTGCATTGCAATACGGAAATAATATTACACTTTTCCATGAACAAAGTTCTAAATCATGTTGTGATTCCACTCTTGATTACATTTTCTTGCTGTACTGTTTCATTCATGAATCGATGAATCGATGAATTTTTGCAAGTTGCATTGCAATACGGAAATAATATTACACTTTTCCATCAACAAAGTACTAAATCATGTTGTGATTCCACTCTTGATTACATTTTCTTGCTGTACTGTTTCATTCATGAATCGATGAATCGATGAATTTTTGCAAGTTGCATTGCAATACGGAGATAATATTACACTTTTCCATCAACAAAGTTCTAAATCATGTTCACTCACTCTGGGTGAATTTTTGCAAGTTTAATTGCAATACGGAAATAATATTACACTTTTCCATGAACAAAGTTCTAAATCATGTTGTGATTCCACTCTTGATTACATTTTCTTGCTGTACTGTTTCATGAATCGATGAATCGATGAATTTTTGCAAGTTGCATTGCAATACGGAGATAATATTACACTTTTCCATCAACAAAGTACTAAATCATGTTGTGATTCCACTCTTGATTACATTTTCTTGCTGTACTGTTTCATTCATGAATCGATGAATCGATGAATTTTTGCAAGTTGCATTGCAATACGGAGATAATATTACACTTTTCCATCAACAAAGTTCTAAATCATGTTGTGATTCACTCACTCTGGATGAATTTTTGCAAGTTGCATTGCAATACGGAAATAATATTACACTTTTCCATCAACAAAGTTCTAAATCATGTTGTGATTCACTCACTCTGGATGAATTTTTGCAAGTTGCATTGCAATACGGAAATAATATTACACTTTTCCATCAACAAAGTACTAAATTATGCTGTGATTCCACTCTTGATTACATTTTCTTGCTGTACTGTTTCATGAATCGATGAATCGATGAATTTTTGCAAGTTGCATTGCAATACGGAGATAATATTACACTTTTCCATCAACAAAGTTCTAAATCATGTTGTGATTCACTCACTCTGGATGAATTTTTGCAAGTTGCATTGCAATATGGAAATAATATTACACTTTTCCATCAACAAAGTTCTAAATCATGTTGTGATTCACTCACTCTGGATGAATTTTTGCAAGTTGCATTGCAATACGGAAATAATATTACACTTTTCCATCAACAAAGTACTAAATCATGTGATTCCACTGTTGATTACATTTTCTTGCTGTACTGTTTCATTCATGATTCACCATTAATTAATATTAGGCACAAAAATAATCTTAAACAATCCAAACAAACAGCAAATGCATCCAACAAATTTATAGAGTCACACACTTGCAAATACGGAGATAATATTACACTTTTCCATCAACAAAGTTCTAAATCATGTTGTGATTCACTCACTCTGGATGAATTTTTGCAAGTTGCATTGCAATACGGAGATAATATTACACTTTTCCATCAACAAAGTTCTAAATCATGTTGTGATTCACTCACTCTGGATGAATTTTTGCAAGCTGCATTGCAATACGGAAATAATATTACACTTTTCCATCAACAAAGTTCTAAATCATGTTGTGATTCAGTCACTCTGGATGAATTTTTGCAAGTTTAATTGCAATACGGAAATAATATTACACTTTTCAATCAACAAAGTTCTAAATCATGTTGTGATTCACTCACTCTGGATGAATTTTTGCAAGCTGCATTGCAATACGGAAATAATATTACACTTTTCCATCAACAAAGTTCTAAATCATGTTGTGATTCCACTCTTGATTACATTTTCTTGCTGTACTGTTTCATTCATGAATCGATGAATCGATGAATTTTTGCAAGTTGCATTGCAATACGGAGATAATATTACACTTTTCCATCAACAAAGTTCTAAATCATGTTGTGATTCACTCACTCTGGATGAATTTTTGCAAGCTGCATTGCAATACGGAGATAATATTACACTTTTCCATCAACAAAGTTCTAAATCATGTTGTGATTCACTCAATCTGGATGAATTTTTGCAAGCTGCATTGCAATACGGAAATAATATTACACTTTTCCATCAACAAAGTTCTAAATCATGTTGTGATTCCACTCTTGATTACATTTTCTTGCTGTACTGTTTCATTCATGAATCGATGAATCGATGAATTTTTGCAAGTTGCATTGCAATACGGAGATAATATTACACTTTTCCATCAACAAAGTTCTAAATCATGTGGTGATTCACTCACTCTGGATGAATTTTTGCAAGTTGCATTGCAATACGGAAATACTATTACACTTTTCCATCAACAAAGTTCTAAATCATGTTGTGATTCACTCACTCTGGATGAATTTTTGCAAGTTGCATTGCAATACGGAAATAATATTACACTTTTCCATCAACAAAGTACTAAATTATGCTGTGATTCCACTCTTGATTACATTTTCTTGCTGTACTGTTTCATGAATCGATGAATCGATGAATTTTTGCAAGTTGCATTGCAATACGGAGATAATATTACACTTTTCCATCAACAAAGTTCTAAATCATGTTGTGATTCACTCACTCTGGATGAATTTTTGCAAGTTGCATTGCAATACGGAAATAATATTACACTTTTCCATCAACAAAGTTCTAAATCATGTTGTGATTCACTCACTCTGGATGAATTTTTGCAAGTTGCATTGCAATACGGAAATAATATTACACTTTTCCATCAACAAAGTACTAAATCATGTGATTCCACTGTTGATTACATTTTCTTGCTGTACTGTTTCATTCATGAATCGATGAATCGACGAATTTTTGCAAGTTTAATTGCAATACGGAAATAATATTACACTTTTCCATGAACAAAGTTCTAAATCATGTTGTGATTCCACTCTTGATTACATTTTCTTGCTGTACTGTTTCATTCATGAATCGATGAATCGATGAATTTTTGCAAGTTGCATTGCAAATACGGAGATAATATTACACTTTTCCATCAACAAAGTTCTAAATCATGTTGTGATTCACTCACTCTGGATGAATTTTTGCAAGTTGCATTGCAATACGGAGATAATATTACACTTTTCCATCAACAAAGTTCTAAATCATGTTGTGATTCACTCACTCTGGATGAATTTTTGCAAGTTTAATTGCAATACGGAAATAATATTACACTTTTCAATCAACAAAGTTCTAAATCATGTTGTGATTCACTCACTCTGGATGAATTTTTTCAAGCTGCATTGCAATACGGAAATAATATTACACTTTTCCATCAACAAAGTTCTAAATCATGTTGTGATTCCACTCTTGATTACATTTTCTTGCTGTACTGTTTCATTCATGAATCGATGAATCGATGAATTTTTGCAAGTTGCATTGCAATACGGAGATAATATTACACTTTTCCATCAACAAAGTTCTAAATCATGTTGTGATTCACTCACTCTGGATGAATTTTTGCAAGCTGTATTGCAATACGGAAATAATATTACACTTTTCCATCAACAAAGTTCTAAATCATGTTGTGATTCCACTCTTGATTACATTTTCTTGCTGTACTGTTTCATGAATCGATGAATCGATGAATTTTTGCAACTTGCATTGCAATACGGAGATAATATTACACTTTTCCATCAACAAAGTACTAAATCATGTTGTGATTCCACTCTTGATTACATTTTCTTGCTGTACTGTTTCATTCATGAATCGATGAATCGATGAATTTTTGCAAGTTGCATTGCAATACGGAGATAATATTACACTTTTCCATCAACAAAGTTCTAAATCATGTTGTGATTCACTCACTCTGGATGAATTTTTGCAAGTTTAATTGCAATACGGAAATAATATTACACTTTTCAATCAACAAAGTTCTAAATCATGTTGTGATTCACTCACTCTGGATGAATTTTTGCAAGCTGCATTGCAATACGGAAATAATATTACACTTTTCCATGAACAAAGTTCTAAATCATGTTGTGATTCCACTCTTGATTACATTTTCTTGCTGTACTGTTTCATTCATGAATCGATGAATCGATGAATTTTTGCAAGTTGCATTGCAATACGGAAATAATATTACACTTTTCCATCAACAAAGTACTAAATCATGTTGTGATTCCACTCTTGATTACATTTTCTTGCTGTACTGTTTCATTCATGAATCGATGAATCGATGAATTTTTGCAAGTTGCATTGCAATACGGAGATAATATTACACTTTTCCATCAACAAAGTTCTAAATCATGTTCACTCACTCTGGGTGAATTTTTGCAAGTTTAATTGCAATACGGAAATAATATTACACTTTTCCATGAACAAAGTTCTAAATCATGTTGTGATTCCACTCTTGATTACATTTTCTTGCTGTACTGTTTCATTCATGAATCGATGAATCAATGAATTTTTGCAAGTTGCATTGCAATACGGAGATAATATTACACTTTTCCATCACAAAGTTCTAAATCATGTTGTGATTCACTCACTCTGGATGAATTTTTGCAAGTTTAATTGCAATACGGAAATAATATTACACTTTTCAATCAACAAAGTTCTAAATCATGTTGTGATTCACTCACTCTGGATGAATTTTTGCAAGTTGCATTGCAATACGGAAATAATATTACACTTTTCCATCAACAAAGTTCTAAATCATGTTGTGATTCCACTCTTGATTACATTTTCTTGCTGTACTGTTTCATGAATCGATGAATCGATGAATTTTTGCAAGTTGCATTGCAATACGGAGATAATATTACACTTTTCCATCAACAAAGTACTAAATCATGTTGTGATTCCACTCTTGATTACATTTTCTTGCTGTACTGTTTCATTCATGAATCGATGAATCAATGAATTTTTGCAAGTTGCATTGCAATACGGAGATAATATTACACTTTTCCATCAACAAAGTTCTAAATCATGTTGTGATTCACTCACTCTGGATGAATTTTTGCAAGCTGCATTGCAATACGGAAATAATATTACACTTTTCCATCAACAAAGTTCTAAATCATGTTGTGATTCACTCACTCTGGATGAATTTTTGCAAGTTTAATTGCAATACGGAAATAATATTACACTTTTCAATCAACAAAGTTCTAAATCATGTTGTGATTCACTCACTCTGGATGAATTTTTGCAAGCTGCATTGCAATACGGAAATAATATTACACTTTTCCATCAACAAAGTTCTAAATCATGTTGTGATTCCACTCTTGATTACATTTTCTTGCTGTACTGTTTCATTCATGAATCGATGAATCGATGAATTTTTGCAAGTTGCATTGCAATACGGAGATAATATTACACTTTTCCATCAACAAAGTTCTAAATCATGTTGTGATTCACTCACTCTGGATGAATTTTTGCAAGCTGCATTGCAATACGGAGATAATATTACACTTTTCCATCAACAAAGTTCTAAATCATGTTGTGATTCACTCAATCTGGATGAATTTTTGCAAGCTGCATTGCAATACGGAAATAATATTACACTTTTCCATCAACAAAGTTCTAAATCATGTTGTGATTCCACTCTTGATTACATTTTCTTGCTGTACTGTTTCATTCATGAATCGATGAATCGATGAATTTTTGCAAGTTGCATTGCAATACGGAGATAATATTACACTTTTCCATCAACAAAGTTCTAAATCATGTGGTGATTCACTCACTCTGGATGAATTTTTGCAAGTTGCATTGCAATACGGAAATACTATTACACTTTTCCATCAACAAAGTTCTAAATCATGTTGTGATTAACTCACTCTGGATGAATTTTTGCAAGTTGCATTGCAATACGGAAATAATATTACACTTTTCCATCAACAAAGTACTAAATTATGCTGTGATTCCACTCTTGATTACATTTTCTTGCTGTACTGTTTCATGAATCGATGAATCGATGAATTTTTGCAAGTTGCATTGCAATACGGAGATAATATTACACTTTTCCATCAACAAAGTACTAAATCATGTGATTCCACTGTTGATTACATTTTCTTGCTGTACTGTTTCATTCATGAATCGATGAATCGATTAATTTTTGCAAGTTTAATTGCAATACGGAAATAATATTACACTTTTCCATGAACAAAGTTCTAAATCATGTTGTGATTCCACTCTTGATTACATTTTCTTGCTGTACTGTTTCATTCATGAATCGATGAATCGATTAATTTTTGCAAGTTGCATTGCAAATACGGAGATAATATTACACTTTTCCATCAACAAAGTTCTAAATCATGTTGTGATTCACTCACTCTGGATGAATTTTTGCAAGTTGCATTGCAATACGGAGATAATATTACACTTTTCCATCAACAAAGTTCTAAATCATGTTGTGATTCACTCACTCTGGATGAATTTTTGCAAGCTGCATTGCAATACGGAAATAATATTACACTTTTCCATCAACAAAGTTCTAAATCATGTTGTGATTCACTCACTCTGGATGAATTTTTGCAAGTTTAATTGCAATACGGAAATAATATTACACTTTTCAATCAACAAAGTTCTAAATCATGTTGTGATTCACTCACTCTGGATGAATTTTTGCAAGCTGCATTGCAATACGGAAATAATATTACACTTTTCCATCAACAAAGTTCTAAATCATGTTGTGATTCCACTCTTGATTACATTTTCTTGCTGTACTGTTTCATTCATGAATCGATGAATCGATGAATTTTTGCAAGTTGCATTGCAATACGGAGATAATATTACACTTTTCCATCAACAAAGTTCTAAATCATGTTGTGATTCCACTCTTGATTACATTTTCTTGCTGTACTGTTTCATTCATGGATCGATGAATCGATGAATTTTTGCAAGTTGCATTGCAAATACGGAGATAATATTACACTTTTCCATCAACAAAGTTCTAAATCGTGTTGTGATTCACTCACTCTGGATGAATTTTTGCAAGCTGCATTGCAATACGGAAATAATATTACACTTTTTCATCAACAAAGTTCTAAATCATGTTGTGATTCACTCACTCTGGATGAATTTTTGCAAGTTTAATTGCAATACGGAAATAATATTACACTTTTCAATCAACAAAGTCTAAATCATGTTGTGATTCACTCACTCTGGATGAATTTTTGCAAGCTGCATTGCAATACGGAAATAATATTACACTTTTCCATCAACAAAGTTCTAAATCATGTTGTGATTCCACTCTTGATTACATTTTCTTGCTGTACTGTTTCATTCATGAATCGATGAATCGATGAATTTTTGCAAGTTGCATTGCAATACGGAGATAATATTACACTTTTCCATCAACAAAGTTCTAAATCATGTTGTGATTCACTCACTCTGGATGAATTTTTGCAAGCTGCATTGCAATACGGAAATAATATTACACTTTTCCATCAACAAAGTTCTAAATCATGTTGTGATTCCACTCTTGATTACATTTTCTTGCTGTACTGTTTCATGAATCGATGAATCGATGAATTTTTGCAAGTTGCATTGCAATACGGAGATAATATTACACTTTTCCATCAACAAAGTACTAAATCATGTTGTGATTCCACTCTTGATTACATTTTCTTGCTGTACTGTTTCATTCATGAATCGATGAATCGATGAATTTTTGCAAGTTGCATTGCAATACGGAAATAATATTACACTTTTCCATCAACAAAGTACTAAATCATGTTGTGATTCCACTCTTGATTACATTTTCTTGCTGTACTGTTTCATTCATGAATCGATGAATCGATGAATTTTTGCAAGTTGCATTGCAATACGGAGATAATATTACACTTTTCCATCAACAAAGTTCTAAATCATGTTCACTCACTCTGGGTGAATTTTTGCAAGTTTAATTGCAATACGGAAATAATATTACACTTTTCCATGAACAAAGTTCTAAATCATGTTGTGATTCCACTCTTGATTACATTTTCTTGCTGTACTGTTTCATTCATGAATCGATGAATCAATGAATTTTTGCAAGTTGCATTGCAATACGGAGATAATATTACACTTTTCCATCAACAAAGTTCTAAATCATGTTGTGATTCACTCACTCTGGATGAATTTTTGCAAGTTTAATTGCAATACGGAAATAATATTACACTTTTCAATCAACAAAGTTCTAAATCATGTTGTGATTCACTCACTCTGGATGAATTTTTGCAAGTTGCATTGCAATACGGAAATAATATTACACTTTTCCATCAACAAAGTTCTAAATCATGTTGTGATTCCACTCTTGATTACATTTTCTTGCTGTACTGTTTCATGAATCGATGAATCGATGAATTTTTGCAAGTTGCATTGCAATACGGAGATAATATTACACTTTTCCATCAACAAAGTACTAAATCATGTTGTGATTCCACTCTTGATTACATTTTCTTGCTGTACTGTTTCATTCATGAATCGATGAATCAATGAATTTTTGCAAGTTGCATTGCAATACGGAGATAATATTACACTTTTCCATCAACAAAGTTCTAAATCATGTTGTGATTCACTCACTCTGGATGAATTTTTGCAAGCTGCATTGCAATACGGAAATAATATTACACTTTTCCATCAACAAAGTTCTAAATCATGTTGTGATTCACTCACTCTGGATGAATTTTTGCAAGTTTAATTGCAATACGGAAATAATATTACACTTTTCAATCAACAAAGTTCTAAATCATGTTGTGATTCACTCACTCTGGATGAATTTTTGCAAGCTGCATTGCAATACGGAAATAATATTACACTTTTCCATCAACAAAGTTCTAAATCATGTTGTGATTCCACTCTGATTACATTTTCTTGCTGTACTGTTTCATTCATGAATCGATGAATCGATGAATTTTTGCAAGTTGCATTGCAATACGGAGATAATATTACACTTTTCCATCAACAAAGTTCTAAATCATGTTGTGATTCACTCACTCTGGATGAATTTTTGCAAGCTGCATTGCAATACGGAGATAATATTACACTTTTCCATCAACAAAGTTCTAAATCATGTTGTGATTCACTCAATCTGGATGAATTTTTGCAAGCTGCATTGCAATACGGAAATAATATTACACTTTTCCATCAACAAAGTTCTAAATCATGTTGTGATTCCACTCTTGATTACATTTTCTTGCTGTACTGTTTCATTCATGAATCGATGAATCGATGAATTTTTGCAAGTTGCATTGCAATACGGAGATAATATTACACTTTTCCATCAACAAAGTTCTAAATCATGTGGTGATTCACTCACTCTGGATGAATTTTTGCAAGTTGCATTGCAATACGGAAATACTATTACACTTTTCCATCAACCAAAGTTCTAAATCATGTTGTGATTAACTCACTCTGGATGAATTTTTGCAAGTTGCATTGCAATACGGAATAATATTACACTTTTTCCATCAACAAAGTACTAAATTATGCTGTGATTCACTCTTGATTACATTTTTCTTGCTGTACTGTTTCATGAATCGATGAATCGATGAATTTTTGCAAGTTGCATTGCAATACGGAGATAATATTACACTTTTCCATCAACAAAGTACTAAATCATGTGATTCCACTGTTGATTACATTTTCTTGCTGTACTGTTTCATTCATGAATCGATGAATCGATGAATTTTTGCAAGTTTAATTGCAATACGGAATAATATTACACTTTTCCATGAACAAAGTTCTAAATCATGTTGTGATTCCACTCTTGATTACATTTTCTTGCTGTACTGTTTCATTCATGAATCGATGAATCGATGAATTTTGCAAGTTGCATTGCAAATACGGAGATAATATTACACTTTTCCATCAACAAAGTTCTAAATCATGTTGTGATTCACTCACTCTGGATGAATTTTTGCAAGTTGCATTGCAATACGGAGATAATATTACACTTTTCCATCAACAAAGTTCTAAATCATGTTGTGATTCACTCACTCTGGATGAATTTTTGCAAGCTGCATTGCAATACGGAAATAATATTACACTTTTCCATCAACAAAGTTCTAAATCATGTTGTGATTCACTCACTCTGGATGAATTTTTGCAAGTTTAATTGCAATACGGAAATAATATTACACTTTTCAATCAACAAAGTTCTAAATCATGTTGTGATTCACTCACTCTGGATGAATTTTTGCAAGCTGCATTGCAGTACGGAAATAATATTACACTTTTCCATCAACAAAGTTCTAAATCATGTTGTGATTCCACTCTTGATTACATTTTCTTGCTGTACTGTTTCATTCATGAATCGATGAATCGATGAATTTTTGCAAGTTGCATTGCAATACGGAGATAATATTACACTTTTCCATCAACAAAGTTCTAAATCATGTTGTGATTCCACTCTTGATTACATTTTCTTGCTGTACTGTTTCATTCATGGATCGATGAATCGATGAATTTTTGCAAGTTGCATTGCAAATACGGAGATAATATTACACTTTTCCATCAACAAAGTTCTAAATCGTGTTGTGATTCACTCACTCTGGATGAATTTTTGCAAGCTGCATTGCAATACGGAAATAATATTACACTTTTTCATCAACAAAGTTCTAAATCATGTTGTGATTCACTCACTCTGGATGAATTTTTGCAAGTTTAATTGCAATACGGAAATAATATTACACTTTTCAATCAACAAAGTTCTAAATCATGTTGTGATTCACTCACTCTGGATGAATTTTTGCAAGCTGCTTTGCAATACGGAAATAATATTACACTTTTCCATCAACAAAGTTCTAAATCATGTTGTGATTCCACTCTTGATTACATTTTCTTGCTGTACTGTTTCATTCATGAATCGATGAATCGATGAATTTTTGCAAGTTGCATTGCAATACGGAGATAATATTACACTTTTCCATCAACAAAGTTCTAAATCATGTTGTGATTCACTCACTCTGGATGAATTTTTGCAAGCTGCATTGCAATACGGAAATAATATTACACTTTTCCATCAACAAAGTTCTAAATCATGTTGTGATTCCACTCTTGATTACATTTTCTTGCTGTACTGTTTCATGAATCGATGAATCGATGAATTTTTGCAAGTTGCATTGCAATACGGAGATAATATTACACTTTTCCATCAACAAAGTACTAAATCATGTTGTGATTCCACTCTTGATTACATTTTCTTGCTGTACTGTTTCATTCATGAATCGATGAATCGATGAATTTTTGCAAGTTGCATTGCAATACGGAGATAATATTACACTTTTCCATCAACAAAGTTCTAAATCATGTTGTGATTCACTCACTCTGGATGAATTTTTGCAAGTTTAATTGCAATACGGAAATAATATTACACTTTTCAATCAACAAAGTTCTAAATCATGTTGTGATTCACTCACTCTGGATGAATTTTTGCAAGTTGCATTGCAATACGGAAATAATATTACACTTTTCCATCAACAAAGTTCTAAATCATGTTGTGATTCCACTCTTGATTACATTTTCTTGCTGTACTGTTCATGAATCGATGAATCGATGAATTTTTGCAAGTTGCATTGCAATACGGAGATAATATTACACTTTTCCATCAACAAAGTACTAAATCATGTTGTGATTCCACTCTTGATTACATTTTCTTGCTGTACTGTTTCATTCATGAATCGATGAATCAATGAATTTTTGCAAGTTGCATTGCAATACGGAGATAATATTACACTTTTCAATCAACAAAGTTCTAAATCATGTTGTGATTCACTCACTCTGGATGAATTTTTGCAAGCTGCATTGCAATACGGAAATAATATTACACTTTTCCATCAACAAAGTACTAAATCATGTTGTGATTCCACTCTTGATTACATTTCTTGCTGTACTGTTTCATTCATGAATCGATGAATCGATGAATTTTTGCAAGTTGCATTGCAATACGGAGATAATATTACACTTTTCCATCAACAAAGTTCTAAATCATGTTGTGATTCACTCACTCTGGATGAATTTTTGCAAGTTTAATTGCAATACGGAAATAATATTACACTTTTCAATCAACAAAGTTCTAAATCATGTTGTGATTCACTCACTCTGGATGAATTTTTGCAAGTTGCATTGCAATACGGAAATAATATTACACTTTTCCATCAACAAAGTACTAAATCATGTGATTCCACTCTTGATTACATTTTCTTGCTGTACTGTTTCATTCATGAATCGATGAATCGATGAATTTTTGCAAGTTTAATTGCAATACGGAAATAATATTACACTTTTCCATGAACAAAGTTCTA
Source organism: Oncorhynchus mykiss (assembly GCF_013265735.2). Lineage (NCBI taxonomy): Eukaryota > Metazoa > Chordata > Actinopteri > Salmoniformes > Salmonidae > Oncorhynchus > Oncorhynchus mykiss. The sequence goes on along the minus strand of NW_023493979.1, from coordinate 6,700 downwards.
AATCATGTGTGATTCCACTCTTTATTACATTTTCTTGCTGTACTGTTTCATGAATCGATGAATCGATGAATTTTTGCAAGTTGCATTGCAATACGGAGATAATATTACACTTTTCCATCAACAAAGTTCTAAATCATGTTGTGATTCACTCACTCTGGGTGAATTTTTGCAAGTTGCAATACGGAAATAATATTACACTTTTCCATGAACAAAGTTCTAAATCATGTTGTGATTCCACTCTTGATTACATTTTCTTGCTGTACTGTTTCATGAATCGATGAATCGATGAATTTTTGCAAGTGCATTGCTATACGGAGATAATATTACACTTTTCCATCAACAAAGTTCTAAATCATGTTGTGATTCCACTCTTGATTACATTTTCTTGCTGTACTGTTTCATGAATCGATGAATCGATGAATTTTTGCAAGTTGCATTGCAATACGGAGATAATATTACACTTTTCCATCAACAAAGTACTAAATCATGTTGTGATTCCACTCTTGATTACATTTTCTTGCTGTACTGTTTCATTCATGAATCGATGAATCATGAATTTTTGCAAGTTGCATTGCAATACGGAGATAATATTACACTTTTCAATCAACAAAGTTCTAAATCATGTTGTGATTCACTCACTCTGGATGAATTTTTGCAAGCTGCATTGCAATTACGGAAATAATATTACACTTTTCCATCAACAAAGTACTAATCATGTTGTGATTCCACTCTTGATTACATTTTCTTGCTGTACTGTTTCATTCATGAATCGATGAATCGATGAATTTTTGCAAGTTGCATTGCAATACGGAGATAATATTACACTTTTCCATCAACAAAGTTCTAAATCATGTTGTGATTCACTCACTCTGGATGAATTTTTTGCAAGTTAATTGCAATACGGAAATAATATTACACTTTTCAATCAACAAAGTTCTAAATCATGTTGTGATTCACTCACTCTGGATGAATTTTTGCAAGTTGCATTGCAATACGGAAATAATATTACACTTTTCCATCAACAAAGTACTAAATCATGTGATTCCACTCTTGATTACATTTTCTTGCTGTACTGTTTCATTCATGAATCGATGAATCGATGAATTTTTGCAAGTTTAATTGCAATACGGAAATAATATTACACTTTTCCATGAACAAAGTTCTAAATCATGTTGTGATTCCACTCTTTATTACATTTTCTTGCTGTACCTGTTTCATGAATCGATGAATCGATGAATTTTTGCAAGTTGCATTGCAATACGGAGATAATATTACACTTTTCCATCAACAAAGTTCTAATCATGTTGTGATTCACTCACTCTGGTGTGAATTTTTGCAAGTTGCAATACGGAAATAATATTACAACTTTTCCATGAACAAAGTTCTAAATCATGTTGTGATTCCACTCTTGATTACATTTTCTTGCTGTACTGTTTCATGAATCGATGAATCGATGAATTTTTGCAAGTTGCATTGCAATACGGAGATAATATTACACTTTTCCATCAACAAGTTTCTAAATCATGTTGTGATTCCACTCTTGATTACATTTTCTTGCTGTACTGTTTCATGAATCGATGAATCGATGAATTTTTGCAAGTTGCATTGCAATACGGAGATAATATTACACTTTTCCATCAACAAAGTACTAAATCATGTTGTGATTCCACTCTTGATTACATTTTCTTGCTGTACTGTTTCATTCATGAATCGATGAATCAATGAATTTTTGCAAGTTGCATTGCAATACGGAGATAATATTACACTTTTCAATCAACAAAGTTCTAAATCATGTTGTGATTCACTCACTCTGGATGAGAATTTTTGCAAGCTGCATTGCAATACGGAAATAATATTACACTTTTCCATCAACAAAGTACTAAATCATGTTTGTGATTCCACTCTTGATTACATTTTCTTGCTGTACCTGTTTCATTCATGAATCGATGAATCGATGAATTTTGCAAGTTGCATTGCAATACGGAGATATATTACACTTTTCCATCAACAAAGTTCTAAATCATGTTGTGATTCACTCACTCTGGATGAATTTTTGCAAGTTTAATTGCAATACGGAAATAATATTACACTTTTCAATCACAAAGTTCTAAATCATGTTGTGATTCACTCACTCTGGATGAATTTTTGCAAGTTGCAATTGCAATACGGAATAATATTACACTTTCCATCAACCAAAGTACTAAATCATGGTGATTCCACTCTTGATTACATTTTCTTGCTGTACTGTTTCATTCATGAATCGATGAATCGATGAATTTTTGCAAGTTAATTGCAATACGGAAATAATATTACACTTTTCATGGAACAAAGTTCTAAATCATGTTGTGATTCCACTCTTATTACATTTTCTTGCTGTACTGTTTCATGAATCGATGAATCGATGAATTTTTGCAAGTTGCATTGCAATACGGAGATAATATTACACTTTTCCATCAACAAGTTCTAAATCATGTTGTGATTCACTCACTCTGGTGAATTTTGCAAGTTGCAATACGGAAATAATATTACACTTTTCCATGAACAAAGTTCTAAATCATGTTGTGATTCCACTCTTGATTACATTTTCTTGCTGTACTGTTTCATGAATCGATGAATCGATGAATTTTTGCAAGTTGCATTGCAATACGGAGATAATATTACACTTTTCCATCAACAAAGTACTAAATCATGTTGTGATTCCACTCTTGATTACATTTTCTTGCTGTACTGTTTCATGAATCGATGAATCGATGAATTTTTGCAAGTTGCATTGCAATACGGAGATAATATTACACTTTTCCATCAACAAAGTACTAAATCATGTTGTGATTCCACTCTTGATTACATTTCTTGCTGTACTGTTCATTCATGAATCGATGACTCAATGAATTTTTGCAAGTTGCATTGCAATACGGAGATAATATTACACTTTTCAATCAACAAAGTTCTAAATCATGTTGTGATTCACTCACTCTGGATTAATTTTTGCAAGCTTGCATGCAATACGGAAATAATATTACACTTTCCATCAACAAAGTACTAAATCCATGTTGTGATTCCACTCGTGATTACATTTTCTTGCTGTACTGTTCATTCATGAATCGATGAATCAATGAATTTTTGCAAGTTGCATTGCAATACGGAGATAATATTACACTTTCCATCAACAAAGTTCTAAATCATGTTGTGATTCACTCACTCTGGATGAATTTTGCAAGTTTACTTGCAATACGGAAATAATATACACTTTCAATCAAACAAAGTTCTAATCATGTTGTGATTCACTCCACTCTGGATGAATTTTTGCAAGTTGCATTGCAATACGGAAATAATATTACACTTTTCCATCAACAAGTACTAAATCATGTGATTCCACTCTTGATTACATTTTCTTGCTGTACTGTTTCATTCATGAATCGATGAATCGATGAATTTTTGCAAGTTTAATTGCAATACGAAATAATATTACAACCTTTTCCATGAACAAAGTTCTAAACTCATGTTGTGATTCCACTCTTTATTACATTTTCTTGCTGTACTGTTTCATGAATCGATGAATCGATGAATTTTTGCAAGTTGCATTGCAATACGGAGATAATATTACACTTTTCCCTCAACAAAGTTCTAAATCATGTTGTGATTTCACTCACTCTGGTGAATTTTTGCAAGTTGCAATACGGAAATAATATTACACTTTTCCAGGAACAAAGTTCTAAATCATGTTGTGATTCCACTCTTGATTACATTTTCTTGCTGTACTGTTTCATGAATCGATGAATCGATGAATTTTGCAAGTTGCATTGCAATACGGAGATAATATTACACTTTTCCATCAAACAAAGTACTAAATCATGTTGTGATTCCACTCTTGATTACATTTTCTTGCTGTTACTGTTTCATTCATGAATCGATGAATCGATGAATTTTTGCAAGTTGCATTGCAATACGGAGATAATATTACACTTTTCCATCAACAAAGTTCTAAATCATTGTTGTGATTCACTCACTCTGGATGAATTTTGCAAGTTGCATTGCAATACGGAAATAATATTAACACTTTCCATCAACAAAGTACTAAATCATGTGATTCCACTCTTGATTACATTTTCTTGCTGTACTGTTTTCATTCATGAATCGATGAATCGATGAATTTTTTCAAGTTTAATTGCAATACGGAAATAATATTACACTTTTCCATGAAACAAGTTCTAAATCATGTTGTGATTCCACTCTTTATTACATTTCTTGCTGTACTGTTTCATGAATCGATGAATCGATGAAATTTTGCAAGTTGCATTGCAATACGGAGATAATATTAACTTTTCCATCAACAAAGTTCTAAATCATGTTGTGATTCACTCACTATGGGTGAATTTTTGCAAGTGCAATACGGAAATAATATTACACTTTTTCCATGAACAAAGTTCTAAATCATGTTGTGATTCCACTCTTGATTACATTTTCTTGCTGTACTGTTATGTACATGAATCGATGAATCACGATGAATTTTTGCAAGTTGGCATTGCAATACGGAGATAATATTACACTTTCCATCAACAAAGTACTAAATCATGTTGTGATTCCACTCTGATTACATTTTCTTGCTGTACTGTTTCATTCAGGAATCGATGAATCCGATGATTTTGCATAGTTGCATTGCAATACGGAGATAATATTACACTTTCCATCAACAAAGTTCTAAATCATGTTGTGATTCACTCACTCTGGATGAATTTTTTGCAAGCTGCATTGCCATACGGAAATAAGATTACACTTTTACATCAACAAAGTTCTAAATCATGTTGTGATTCCACTCTTGATTACATTTCTTGCTGTACTGTTTCATTCATGAATCGATGAATCGATGAATTTTGCAAGTTGCATGCAAATACGGAGATATTATTACACTTTTCCATCAACAAAGTTCTAAATCATGTTGTGATTCACTCACTCTGGATGAATTTTTGCAAGCTGCATTGCAATACGGAAATAATATTACACTTTTTCATCAACAAAGTTCTAAATAATGGTTGTGATTCACTCACTCTGGATGAATTTTTGCAAGGTTTAATTGCAATACGGAAATAATATTACACTTTTCAATCAACAAAAGTTCTAAATCATGTTGTGATTCACTCAATCTGGATGAATTTTGCAAGCCTGCATTGCAATACGGAAATAAGATTACACTTTCCATCAACAAGTTCTAATCATGTTGTGATTCACTCTTGATTACATTTTCTGCTGTACTGTTCATTCATGAATCGATGAATCGATTAATTTTTGCAAGTTGCATGCAATACGGAGATAATATTACACTTTTCATCAACAAAGTTTCTAAATCATGTTGTGAATTCACTCACATCTGGATGAATTTTTGCAAGGCTGCATTGCAATACGGAATAATATTACACTTTTCCATCAACAAAGTTCTAATCATGTTGTGATTCCACTCTTGATTACATTTTCTTGCTGTACTGTTTCATGACTCGATGAATCGAATGAATTTTTGCAAGTTGCATTGCAATACGGAGATATATTACACTTTTCCATCCACAAAGTTCTAAACATGTTGTGATTCACTCACTCTGGATGAATTTTTGCAAGTTTAATTGCAATACGGAAATAATATTACACTTTCAATCAACAAAGTTCTAAATCATGTTGTGATTCACTCACTCTGGATGAATTTTGCAAGATGCATTTGCAATACGGAAATAATATTACACTTTTCATGAACAAAGTTCTAAATCATGTTGTGATTCCACTCTTGATTACATTTTCTTGCTGTACTGTTTCATTCATGAATCGATGAATCAATGAATTTTTTGCAAGTTGCATTGCAAATACGGAGATAATATTACACTTTTCCATCAACAAAGTTCTAAATCATGTTGTGATTCACTCACTCTGGATGAATTTTTGCAAGTTTAATTGCAATACGGAAATAATATTACACTTTTCAATCACAAAGTTCTAAATCATGTTGTGATTCACTCACTCTGGATGAATTTTTGCAAGTTGCATTGCAATACGGAAATAATATTACACTTTTCCATCAACAAAGTACTAAATCATGTTGATTCCACTCTTGATTACATTTTCTTTGCTGTACTGTTTCATTCAGAATCGATGAATCGATGAATTTTTGCAAGTTTAATTGCAATACGGAAATAATATTACACTTTTCCATGAACAAAGTTCTAAATCATGTTGTGATTCCACTCTTATTACATTTTCTTGCTGTACTGTTTCATGAATCGATGAATCGATGAATTTTTGCAAGTTGCATTGCAATACGGAGATAATATTACACTTTTCCATCAACAAAGTTCTAAATCATGTTGTGATTCACTCACTCTGGATGAATTTTTGCAAGTTGCAATACGGAAATAATATTACACTTTCCATCAACAAAGTTCTAAATCATGTTGTGATTCCACTCTGATTACATTTTCTTGCGTACTGTTTCATGAATCGATGAATCGAGAATTTTGCAAGTTGCATTGCAATACGGAGATAATATTACACTTTCATCAACAAAGTTCTAAATCATGTTGTGATCCACTCATTGATTACATTTCTTGCTGTACGTTTCATCATGAATCGATGAATCGATGAATTTTGCAAGTTGCATGCAATACGGAAATAATATTACACTTTTCCATCAACAAAGTTCTAAATCATGTTGTGATTCACT